>NC_056729.1:1248539861-1248752361 GCF_019279795.1 Protopterus annectens
AATATGTCATATAACAAATACAAATATGGACATAAATACATATATAGAAAAGTTCCGTTGTGGCGGCAATAACATGGCAAATTTAAACTTTACATTAATCTAGAGATGTATATTTTTAACACAATTTTCTAACTGAAACAGGTTAAAAGCAAGGTAAAGGGCGAGATAGAAGAAGGTTCCATCACCCCTTATGTGTAGCCATTTACTAACATCACAGTAGAGGTATTATGGAAAAATTGTATATCACAAAAGATATTATTATGTTATGCAAGTTTCAATTTAGTCCACATATTTATATATCTCAATAGTTCACTATATTATATTATCTATTTCCATTAAAAATAGTTCATTCCAAAGTATCTAATCTTTGCTTGTTTAAGATATTGATTACAAAGTATTAATACTATTTTAAAAAATGGATCATACAAAAGCCATTATCATTCACCATATAGTTATTATTTGTTTATGTATTAATTAACATGAATATTATTTCTTCTTTCTTTTTTCTAGAATAATTCAAGTTTGAAATATAGACTAGATCTTGCCATTAAAATAATGCAGAATATGTATGAGATTCATAATCTATATTATATTTATTTCTAAGTGCACGTCACAGGTCTTACATTGAATAAGGTGATATAGTTCTAAAAAGACTTTTCAATAGTGTACAAGCTAATCATATAGTATATATCTCTAAAAACACTACGTGTCAGTAAATAAACCTCAATGCATTGAATGTTTTAGAGGTGTTGCATCACAAGGTGGCGAAATATTCATGGAGTGTGTGACAAATCCAAAGAAATAGACATGTTATCAAAAACCAAGAACCAGGTGATAGCTAAAAATAGCTGAAAATTGACTAAAATATGAAACAAGATAAAAAAACAATGCGAACAAGAGTATTATAATGTGGTAACTCATGTAGGACCTAATAGGGCAGGTCGAATGCTGATCATAGTATTTAGTCCAGGTGGTATATGAGCTTTTAATCTTAGAATCCACCTAAGTTCAAATGTTTCCAAAGTGTTCATATGATCACCTTCTCTTCTATTAGGATTTACCACTTGCAAGATCTGAAATACAAAACTATGTTGAGGATGAATGCTACAATGTACGGCCAATGCATTGGTGGGACTATTTCTTCTTATGTCATAGACATGGTTATATATTCGGTCTCTAAACCTTCGTGATGTCATGCCCACATAATAGCCGTTACATTGGTTACAAGTGGCTAGATATATTACATTTCGAGTATTGCATGTTGCATAAAAGGTGGGTTTTAATTTAAAATCAACACCTGGGACATTAAAATCTCCTGCCCTACTTATATATCTACAAAGTGAACATTTGCCACAAGCAAAAGTACCTGTTTTTATATGAGCCCTAATGTCAATTGGCACAGTATCTAATTTTTCTTTGCAAAGCAGCCTTTTCAAATTCATACAATTATTATATCTGAAGGCAGGTTTTTCCCCAATCAATCCTGAAAGTATTGGATCTATTAATAAAATTTTCCAATTTCCTTTCACAATTCTGGTTAAATGTTGCACGTCACTAGTATACTTGATATCATATACAATGTTTTCAGTCATTTTCTTTTTGTTCTGTGTTCTAACTAACTCTCTCCGAGGTATTGAACTCTCAAACAAGGATTCAGTTATATCATTTACCAACTTTATAGGATATCCTCTATCTGTAAAATACTTTTTTTGGCAGTCAACTAACTGTAGTGCATCTGATTTATCACTACATATCCTTAGTATCCTATTCATCTGTCCCTTTACAATGTTTTGAAATATGTGACGTGGGTGTAGACTGTCAAAATGAAGGACTCCATTCCTCCAACAGGATTTCCTATAAAGTGTGGTGACCAAATCATTGTTAATTCTTTTTATAATAGTAATGTCTAGAAAATTGGCACTTAATGTAGAATACTCATGTGTAAATCTAAAGAACGATGTAGTAGTGTTCATAAAAGTAATGAAGTCATTCAAAGTGTCAACGTCACCATTCCATAGTAGTAGAACGTCATCTACAAATCGCTTGTATAGAACCACATTGTTAAACCTAGGATCATTAAAGATATTTTCTTTTTCCCATCTGTATACAACGAGGTTGGCATATGCATTGGCACAGGGGGTGCCCATAGCCACCCCCCATTTTTGTGCATATACCGTATGATCGTACAAAAAAATGTTGTTATTTAAAACTAAATCCAACATACAACAGATGTTCATAATCTCGTTGTTATCCATTTTTGTTTCAGTCAGATGGGATCTTACCGCATCTATACCATAATCGTTAGGAATACTTGTGAAAAGACTTTCTATATCTAACGTAACTAATAGGGTATCTGCTTTAATCTTAGTTTTTACCATATCTAGTTTGAGGTCATCCAATAGTTCATAGGAGTCCTGTAGTATAGTAGGTACTTTTTTCACCTGTATTCCGAGTTTGGTTTGTATATATAAAGATGCATTTTGTGTGACCCAATGGTCACCTGATACAATAGGACGTAATGGAGGTGGATACTTGTCCTTATGTAGCTTAGACAAACCCTTAATTATGGGTATCAAAGGTAGTTCTATCATAAGGAAATCATAGAGAGATTTTTCTATAGATCTTGTCATCAATAAATCATAAAAGGTGTCATGTACATATTTCACTATTGATGTGACTTCCGATTTCTCTATAACCTTATATGCACTGTCATTGTTCAGCATATTTAGCATTAGTTGTTGGTAAAGAGTTGCATCCATGGCAACAATCCCCCCTCCCTTATCTGCCGGTTTAAACACCAAACTTGTATCATTACAGAGACCATGTAATTCACGTTTCTCTATTGAGCTTAGGTTAACAAAATTACCTTTGTTATTATGGCAGTCATAATAGTGATAAAAATCACGCTCACATGTTTTCATAAAACATTCAA
Organism: Protopterus annectens; assembly: GCF_019279795.1. Taxonomy (NCBI): domain Eukaryota; kingdom Metazoa; phylum Chordata; order Ceratodontiformes; family Protopteridae; genus Protopterus; species Protopterus annectens. The sequence continues at coordinate 1,248,542,794 of NC_056729.1, forward strand.
TAGGTTGTATTAATGGAGGTACAAAAGAACTTTTCTTTCTACAGGTTGTGGTACCCTGATCAATATTATTGTTAGGTAAAACATCTTTAAATAGAACCTTAAGAGATAATTTTCTGCAAAACAAGTGTAAACCTATCAAAGTATCAGATATAATGCTATGTTTTGAGGGGATAAACGACAAACCCTTATTTAAGACATGTTGTTCATTCGATGTAAATGTCCTTGTTGTTAAATTAAAAAACAAACAATTCAAGCTTTCATTTTTCTTCTTTGTTCCGGCATATATACATACATATATATATATATGTATATATATATATATATACATATATATATATATATATATATATATACATATATATATATATATATATATATACATATATATATATATATATATATATATACATATATATATATATATATATATATACATATATATATATACATATATATATATATATATATATATATATAATACACACACACGTGTGTGTATGTGTGTGTGTGTATATATATATATATATATATATATATATATACACACACACACACACACACACATACATATGTCTGTATGTAGTCACACAGAAGTTGTTTTTCAGAGGTCCTTAGGTCTAAGCTAAGTGACCTACAGTTGTTAGAAAGGTGCGAGTGGCACAGCCCCTCACTTACACCTTACTGACCAATGTTAACTCTAATCCTGTATCTTACCATCAAAAAAATCCTATCTACAAAACTACTACTATGCAAGACAAGTTCAAATGTACAAAAAGTTGTCATATAAAACTATGTTGTGGATAAACAGAAATACTATACGATTATGAAAGGGAGCTGTGAGTCTCACTGTCCCCATCATATCTCTGTACCTTACACTTTCTAACTCTGGGGTAACACAACCAGTGGCCTGAACATTTTCTTTACATTGAAGCTCTGCAACTTTGGAGTTAGACTGGATGTGAGAATAATATAGAGTATGCTGCATCTTAAATGGGGAGTACAAGAGTACAGCTTCCTCCTCAACTTATTTTAAAGGCAACATTTGGATGTTGTCTTCTCTTTTTTTTAAGTTCTAATAGCAAAGTGTGTACTCCATTTTGAAAGTGGCTCACAATTGTGGAAATACAATTCCTATTAATGCAGAAAGTGTTTTAACTTGGATTATTTTAGCAGCATGATATACTATACAATTATGGTTACAGACTTTGTTACTTTATTCTGTTATGATGTAATAACAGAGTTATTACAGCCAATAGAATAGACAGAAGGGCAGATAATGTAATTTGGGAAGAAACAATATTGTGAAATACATATTTCAGATGGTCATGAGGTCTAGCATACATATGTCCCTTTTATGGTTATTTTCTTATCATTTCCTACCTGGCTTTAATACAACTACCACTCTCAGTTTACTATGCATACTATCTGATTTTCAATGGCTTTTCGTATTATGCTGACACTGGTCAGATATTTGCTTCCTATTCACTTTGTCTTCCTGCTCACGTCATTACTTGGATTCTCTTGGCTCATGTTACTGATGGGCCATTGTAATCACCTTCAGCTCATCCCACACGTGAAGCTGACTCTAAAGTACCTGCTGTGTTTCAGATCCCTCCCCCTCTTTACTTCTTTTTCTTCAGTCACTGTCTATGAATCGCGAGTCCTCCTTTGTCCACACCTATCCATGGGGATAGCATGATGGCTTAGTGTGTAGCACAGCAAGAGATTCCTTCTCAGCAGTTGTGCCTTCTGTATGAAGTCAGCACATCTTCTCTGTGTTCACGTTTCTTTCTGGGTGGTGTGGTTTCCTGCTACATCCCAAAAACATGTGGTAAGTGGATTGGTGACTAACTCATTTCCTCCAGTACAGCTCTTTTGAGCATGTACCTTTCACTCCCAGTGGGTGTAGGCATGAGCCTTTAAAAAAATTAAGCTATTACCTTACACTTCAAACATTCATATTTCTGAAACCATACGTGTTACTAGAAAACTGCAATGGCAAACTATTCAGGATGAATTCATCTACATCAGTGATATTCATTCAGTTTGATGCTTTACACTGGATTTTATAAGCCAAAACAAAAGCAGTGAGTATTAATTATAATGTATATAACCATTCAAGGAAGACACATACTGACAGCAAGATCTTCTTCATACAGCGGTGAGCTTTCATATGAGGTTATGAAGTTCTGTCTATGTTACCTGAATATTCAGATATTTAAAGAAATATGAAAATTATGTCAATACAAACAGTATAGAAATAATATTCACTATTTCTTTAGCTGCATTAGACAGAGGTCAAATATCAATACAATCGTGTTTGCCATCATGCATACTTTAAGATGAAATATTCGGATACCTCGTATGTAGCATTGGTTTGGAATTATTAATGCAAATATGAGCAATCAATATTTGATGCCTATCATTAGTAGGACGTAACTGCAGAAATGCCTGGAGGTACACTCAACTGTAATAGGTTCATAGGTGTTTACTAGGCTAAAGACCACAAGGGCCTTTTTAAAGCCTAGCCATGCATCCCAAATCTCTAACAAGTTCTGGTACTCTTGATAAGTGTAAGTAGGGGCTTAGGAGATGAAACATTTATAAGCCTTTATAAGCAGGGGTCTGAGAGATGAACCATTTTCTGTGTCCATTAGAGACTTAAATTGGGTTAGGGAGGTACTCTGCTTCACATGGATGAAGAGCCTGTTCCAGAGACGGGGTAGTCTCTGGGATACATACCTGTCTTTCCAGTAGGTGTTATTTATACAACAGGCTAGGTTTAAGTCTTTTGAATGGGTAATTCTGGTACTGTTTTTTGTGGATATGCAGGAGGTACATCAGAGTGGGGTCCTTGTATGCCAGGCATAGATCTCTCCTCAACAGCCTGTAGAAGACAGAATACAGGGGACAGGGCCTAGAGGCAGTCTGCATAGGACATGTTACTTACTCCCTGTACTCTTTTAGTGAGGAACCTCTGTGGACCTCTTTTAAGGATAAAACCTAATAAACACTGCTCACAATGAGTTAAATTGCCCACAGATGTGTATGTTGTACGTGTGCAACATTGAAAAAAGACTTGCCAATCTATTTCTGTTCCCTTTTTGCCTAGTATCCACTGTGGCTAGTCTTGGTTCTTCATGGGGTAACTCTAGGAGGTGAATGTGTCTCAATATCCTTTTCTCCTTTATCCTACTTTGCTTATAAGGCTTAATTCACTTTTTATTCTATGAGTCTTCAAAGTTCACGTCTTTCTATTAGTCATCCCCAAATTAGTTTTTTTAATCTTCATCCCCATACAGGTATTTTGCATCACATTGCTTAAGTATTTATCATCTGATAGTGCTGCAAATAAATGTGAAGAAACAAGAAAGAACCTGTATTGCCAGTCACGAGAAAAAAAAGGAAAAACAACTGTAGACTTTATTAAAAGATAATGCACATTTACCTTCCTCATCTAGTCTGCACATTTTTCTGCTTGCTAGATAAACTACATATCTTGCTTTACTAATGAGACACTTTTCCTCACCTCTTGTAAGATCCTGTTTATCCTCCTCCCATCTACCTGAATCGTGTTTAAATTCTGACCTCACTATCTTTAAATTACTAGTCTCCCATCAGGAAGGACAGTGCTCATCAGCAGTTGAATTCTGCTAACTGCACACTCGGGCAACTCTGAGGTCCACAGCTACCATTTCACCCATATAGTCTAGGAAGAAATCAGTACTGCAAAACTAAACCAAGGATATACCCTTTGAGCCTGAAGAGCAGGGTCAGTCCACCCAGGCATTCTACATCAGACTCCGGCAACTCTGCAGTCCACAGCTACTACCCACCCATATAGTCTTGGAAGAAATCAGTACTGCAAAACTAATCCAAGGATATACCCTTTCAGCCTGAAGAGCAGAGTCAGTCCACCCAGGCATTCTACATGTGTGTGTTATGATAGTGAAGCTTTAACATTAGCTGTGTTAGTAGTTCTCAGTGTGCTAATACCACTGACTGTTTGAGCCTTGTGCCCCCCCCCCCCCAGCTTGTGTAGTAATCCTAATTGTCCACTAGACAGTATACACTTAATTCAGGTCCTTCCTATTCTCTGTGATTAAAACTTAACCCTCATGCAGCCCTTTCAGTGCTGTTTGCCTTATGTTTATATCACTTGAGGCCCACCTGTTTATTTGCATCTCCGCTTCATTCCCCTTCATTGCTAATGTATCTCCCTACTCTAATCTGTGCATAAACTGGCTACTAATAAGTAAGTCAATGTCAAGACACACTCCCAACCTTAATAAACTTTGCTGTCTCTTCTCTCCTTCACTTTACAAGTAGAGTTTGTATTACTACTCACCCCCTGTGAGGCCTTCACTCATAGTTTTGCACTGCTTGCATCTGTGGTTTTGCTGATTTCTTTGCATTGCACCTGGTGCACACCCCTTTTTTGCTACCCCCCACCCCCAATACTAAGTCTATATTAGATTTCTGCTGATTATGGAGCCATTTTTAAATTACTAGTCTCCCATCAGGACACAAGGGGTTAAAGCCCCGCTCCATTTGCCCGTGCATAGCACGGGCTCACTTCACACCCCACCCTGCCCCCTAATCTCACCCGGCCCCACTACACCTAGATTTATTCTAGGCACTAACCCCTCCCAATAACCAGCAACCAATCAGAACAATACTAGTAACCTATCTCCTCTACCTGTCCACGGTACCCCACCCACTTCCAATCTAACTGCTCATCTGACAAAGTCATGCTACTACCCAATGTGCTTACACTCCTTACCTCCACTCTTCTTGCACACCTTACATCCTACCAGAACTCCATAAAAGACAAACCCCACCAGTATCACTGCACCCTTACTCTTACATCTATCCATCACCCACCTACTAATTACACTTGTCATACCATCACAATGTATATCCCAGTACACCCACATACTACCAGTCATCTGTTCCATTCAAACAAAAAATATCCCTTAAATATGACAGGTTAATAAACCGGATTTATAAAACTTAAGTTTACTGCCCTATCTAAATTAGCCCTCAGTGGTGATATCCAATCTAACCTTGGTCCTACCATTACTACCCCCTCACCTAAAAATCTGCCTAATAGATGCTTCTTCTCACAACTAACATCCAACAGAAAGCCATCTGACCTCCTGTTCATGTGTCTAAATATCAGAAGTATAACTAAAAAAACCCATGACCTGAATGCCAACATAGCCTTATACTCTCCTGATATTCTCATCCTGACTGAAACCTGGCTCAAACCTCACATCAAAAGTGAGGAAATACTCACAACAGGTTATAACATTCTTCGAGTAGACAGCCAATCTAAGAAAGGGGGTGGTGTGGCTCTAATGTTTAAACACCACCTCAACATCCAGATCCTAAACATATCTGCCCCCCAAATTGGAAATGAAGAAATCCTATATGCCAACCTCAAACTAAACCCAAATAAAACAATCATCATAGGATGCTACTTCCCACCTGGCCAAAACATCCCACTCCTGGAAAACCTCCTAAACTGGGCTAACCACTCCCTACCCCAGGAAACCATAATCCTGGGTGATTTTAATATCAACTGGCTATCTTGTAGTAACAAACATCCAGCCCAGCAACTAAATCTTCATGATTTCACTCGACTACTACAGTCACCTACCTGGATAAATGAAAACTAACAAACATATTACTCTCGACTGGATATTAGTCAATAAAGACCCTTGCTTATACTTAAGCTGGCTGTTTACCAGACCACACACCAACATTCCTTCTGAGACACCACTTAAATTGTGCTAAACCCATTATTTATAGGCAAATCCAAAATAGGGTAAACTTCAACCCTCTCCCCTTTATATCATCCCTTCAAAAATGTGATTGGACACCACTAAAGTACCTCAATCTGGATGAAGCTGTCCACTTCTTCAATAGCACCTTCCTAAACATCCTAAACACACATGCCCCCATAAGAAATGCCAGAATTAAAATACAGTACTCCCCTTAGCTACAAAAAAGCACCAGGGCACTAATGAAATTCAGAGATAAGGCCTGGGAGCACTGGCACTTAAAAACCCCCTCCTCTAGACAGTCATTCCTAGAATTGCACAAGAAGGTCAAAAACCAAATAAAAGAAGATAAAACCCAATATTATCAGTCTGCCCTAAACTCCTCCCATCATACCTCTAAGCAGTTCTGGTCCACAATAAACTCCATTCTCCAACCAGGTAAAGTAGGCACCCCCCCCCCCCCCCACCTACCACTCCCCCTTCCTCCAGCAGTATTGCTGACTCATTCAATAAACACTTTACTGAAACCATTCTGTCTTTGACTAAACAACACAACCCTCTACCCACCCTCCCTACATCACAACCAAATGCTCTTCCCACAGTCTTTTCCTTTTCATCAGTGCCTACTTCCTATTTTTCATCAGTGCCTACTTCCTATTTTTCATCAGTGCCTACCTCCCTATATAAAAAAAACTTTTATTGAAACTTAAGCCTACAAAACTTGCAGCTGACAATCTCTCCTCTGATTAATACCTAAAAATAGCAGTAGAAGCCCTAGCTTATCCAGTCTCTATCTTAATCGGTCCTTATCAGAAAGCTATCCCCCACACTGTGGAAAATATCCCACGTCATTCCCCTCCATAAAGGAGACTCCTGCAATGAACTTTCCAATTACCGCCCCATAGCCATCCTTTCTCCACTTTCCAAGATACTTGAGAAATGCATCCATTCTCAAGTATTAGACTACCTCTTGGCTAATAACCTCCTCTCCAGCACCCAGCATGGCTTCAGGCCATACCACAGCACTACTACCGCCTTGCTCTCTTTCACTAATGCTATCCATCATAAAAATAATGGCCTGTTCTCCTCTGCTATATTTCTGGATCTATCCAAGGCTTTTCACATGGTCTCTCACAAACTACTAATCTCTGTTCTCACTAGCCTATCCTTTTCACAATCAGTTACTGATTGTTGGTGGCCAGTTAGATAGCTGTGAAAACAATCAGTTGTCTGGCATAATGACCTATCTCCTCGACTTCCTGTAACACTCTGTGTTCCCTAAGGCTTCATCCTTGGTCCCCTACTATTCTCACTCTTCACCAATGATCTATTCACAGCCACCAAGCATGCTTCTCTTATACAGTATGCAGATGACTCCACCCTCATCTGCTCAGCCCCAACTATACGTGAACTTCACAAGATCACACAGGAAGCCTTTTCATCTGTAGAAAACTGTCCATCTAATGCCCAGTTATTACTCAACCTCAGCAAGACTAAACTCCTTATCTTCCAACCCACTAAATCTAACCTAGTTATCCCCCACTTTAATATTCTAGCCAAAGACAATACCATCATCTCCCAACAGAACACACCAAACTACTTGGTGTTGAGACTGCTAATCTCAGATTTGACACTCTAGAAAAGGTTCACAAAAAACTAGGTGCATTGTACAGAAACAAACAATTCCTCACCAAGACAACCAGAATTTCTGCTGTCAATTCCCACCTAATCTCCACTTTACTCTACGCCTCTCCTATACTTACCTAGCTTAGACAAACAGACCTAAACAAGCTCAAGGCTTGGTACAATAAAATTGCTAAGTTTGCCACTAGTGCAACTTATCGCAGCCACCGCTGTATCTCACTTAGAGAACTTGACTGGCTTGAACTCCCTCAACTTCTTCAGCTGAATCAGCTCTCCCTTGCTCACAAGTTAGTAAACCATCCTCTTAAAGTCCCATCCCTTCAAAACCTTCTCCAGCCCTACTGGTACCCTAGACCTCTGTTCTCCCCAGCAGTAAAAATCTACTTCTAGTGACCAAACCCAAGAACTCAGCAGGCATATCCAGATTATGGAACAATCTCCACCCTTCTATAACCACACTACCTTCTTGCAATCACTTCATGACTGCACTAAAAACTCACTTAAAAAATCTCTGGTTATGCCCATGCACCAATCCCGACTAGTAACCCTCCTTTTACCCCTAGCCACCGTACCTCACACTGTCTGATCATTGCATTCCTTCTTCTGCAGGGTCTGGCTCACCCTTTACCCCCCCCCTTCCCTCCTCACTCAGTCTCTCAGACCTGTTACAACATGCTTAACTACCTCACTTCATCTCAACTCCAAATACATAGCCAACTGACTTACACCTAGCTTCCTCAGCCTCCTTTCTTACTCCTCTATTTCCCCTTCCATCCCATTAGCCCTTCCAGCTTGTTCCACCTTTGTGTGGAGCTTCTGCTTTATATCTGCTAGAGTTTAGTGCAATATTTGCATATAAGATTTAGATATATGAGTTTAGAACAGTATCTGTATATACATCCTACCTTTATTCCTAGCCTTTAGCTAGATATTGTTATATCTGTTCATTATTATGTTTCTTATTGTATGTATAGCTAATGTTTGCTGCAGTATGTATTATTTGCTATTGTATGTATGTTTAATTGTTCATCTACTCTGCTGTTCATTTATTGTTCTGTGGAGCTTTTCTCCCCGGGCCTCCACTGAAAAAGGACCTGTGTCCAACTGGAATTTCCTGGTAAATAATAATAATAATAACCTACCCAAGACAGTTGTTTCAATCATCCAATACACCTTCAGCATAGTGTAGTAATGAGACAATGTGACCATGATGGTGGTCTGTTTGTTTATGGAAGGACTTGGGAGCAGAGGTTTGAAGCCATATTATAAGCATGGATAAAGAACAATAGGACCTAGGAGGTTCTATGAGTTCAGAAAGGGCAAGGCTGTAAAGTGCTGTAGAAAGAGCAGTGCGTACAGGAAGGCTTATTTATTTTATTTATTTGTTATTTGGTAACCAAGTAGGTGAACTGGTCTGAAGTCCCTTTTCAGCCATGACCCGAAAGTACGGAAATAAAGGCAAATATGCATAATCAAGAAGCAAACAATTCATAAGAGCAAAAGTAAATTCAAATGTTTTTTAAAGGGTCTTGGAAAAGGCATATACTTATTGTAGATCGTTATGCTTCTTACAGCATCTTATGTAGAGAGAGACATTACAGAGACAGAGTTACCACTAAAACAAAAGTTATTTCAGCATCCTATTTACAGAGAGACATTGCAGAGACAGAGTTACCACTAAAACAAAAGTTATTTCAGCATCTTATGTACAGAGACACATTGCAGAGACAGAGTTAACACTAAAACAAAAGTTATTTCAGCATCTTATGTACACAGGGACACATTGCAGAGACAGTTTTACCACTAAAACAAAAGTTATTTACCACATTTGTAGTCCATTCTGAATGTCATCACTTGAGGAAACAAGCCAGATAACATTTTGGACAATGAGCATGCAAAAAGACTGCCATGTTGAAATGTAGCATGCTGTTAGAATTCAACATTTCACAGTGACTGCCCTGGAGGTAGTATGCCGGGTGACAGCAAATGGTGAGGTCAACCAGTATCCCTAAAGAACGTATACTCTGTTTCCCTGTTCAAGTGTTTGAGGATTGGCTTTTCAAACTCAATGAAAGATTCAAGACCCCTTAATTAAAACGTGAGCTTGTTCCACAATATCAGGCCTAGTCTTGAGAAACCATATTCTCCATTAGCTGTTTTATATGGAGGTTTGCTTAATGTGACAACTTTCTCCTTGCTGCTTCTCAGGAAGTAAATAAGTCTTGGATGGATAGTTTCTATTTCAAAGACATGCAATAACCACTGTTTAATATTTTGTAAATAAGAGCAACTAGCTGATAAGTTGACATTTTGGTGACTGGAGGCCATTTTAGTTACAGTAGTGAGATTTGCTACTGGCAAGCATGGCACATCTACAATTTTTTTTTTTTTTTTTTATACCAGAAGTCTTTGGGAATTTTATTCTGAGTAAAAGGTAAAGAGCATATTCCAATTTAAGGAGAAGAACATTTTTGTCTAGGGGAAATGTTGGCTGAAGGGGAGGATAAATGAGAGATTCTATAACCGAGTTTACACTGAGATACAACTGTGCTAATTATACTGTCTCTAAAGCCCTCAATACAATCTTACATAGAAACCTCCTACAGCAAATGTCCTCTCTTGGCCTGTCACAACCTGCATTCCAGTGGTGTGTCAGCTACTTGACCAACAGTCACCAATCTGTAAAATGGTATCACTCTATGTCTGCATACTTGTCCATCAGCACAGTAGTCCTTGGCCCTTTTCCGGGTCTATATTATACCATCGAATGCTTAAAAAAGCGAACACTGATTGATCGACCTAATTTAAGCGAAAGCTTACAATCTCAAACTGTCAGATTAGCAATTTTTTTCCCAGGGAAAAAAAATCGCTGATCCAAAACACATACACACAACACAAGCACACCAAACAAACAGAAATCCACATACATACACCTAAAATCTGATACCTAACCCTACACTAAACTATGCACACACCACTAACTACCCACTTACCTTAACCCAAACCCTAACCCTAAGGTCCGTCACTATCGCACACACCTCACCCACTCCCTAACCCTAATTCACTTAAATCTGCCCTAACCCTCATGTCCACTCAATCGCACACACACCTAACCCGAGCCCTAACCCTAACTCACCTAAATCACCCTAACACTCACATCCACACAATCGCACACTTACCTGAATCCGACCGGTAACTTTCCACCATAACACTGAAAATACTGAAGCAACAGAAACGGACAACTGAATTCTTTCCCTAGGAAAAAATTCGAGTTTCGATATTTTGCAGTTTCGCGAAAATAAGTTTGATCAATCAGCGTTCGCTTTTTTAAGCGTTCGAGGATATAATATAGACCCCCTTTTCCTATTAACCATTTTCATTAGAGTCTGCATACCTCTAGCCAACAGGCCTCACTAATATAATACATAGGCAACTCCACCCTTACATGCTCCTCTGATAATCTAATCCAGCTCCAACAAATCACACAAGATGTTTTCAAGTAAACAGAAACGATGCTTCAGTAATCCTAAAAAAAATACCCATTCCTACATAAATACCCATTCCTACATATCCAAGACGTAAAAAAATTCGAAATCACCTTCCTGAAAAAAATTGTAATAGTAATAGAATCACATTAAAGTTATTAGGTGTGAGCAAAAACAAAAACCTTAACTTTGAGGTACAAATTCATAACAGCATTGAAAAGACACTGAACATTAGGAATGCTTTACATGTCAAAAAATGTCCTCGCTAATTACACAAAAACATCTCTAGCTACCACCTCACTCTTCTATTATCTTCTCTTCTATATGGTGCATCAATCCTCACAAATTTACAGATTTCATTAATGAAAAAAACTACAACAAAGTTGTAATAAAATGGCAAAATTGACAATTAACAAAACCCTATCAAACCCATCACTGTTCTGCACTGACTACTAAATTAGTCTGAATGACCCGCACCATCCAAGATATACCCAGATACTCGTAACCCATAACATTATACTTAAACTTTTAACTTGCCTAGACCTCAACACTACCCTTCATAACCATCACTCTAACAGACATACCTCTTTGATCCAGTGATAAAAATCTGCTATCAGAAAATCTCAAAAGTCTGCTGGAAATGCCCTATACTCTAATTCTGTAGCTAAGACATAGAATCTACTCCATACTAAACGTAAGTCAATGGACAACTTCCAAACCTTTAAACCAGCAATAAGACACTTTCTATCTAACTCATGGCTTTGCTCTTGTATCACTTACCAGTTAAAAACCCCAGTACAGTTCACCACCTCTCCCTAGTCTTACACCAGTACATCACACAATTAACAGTATGGCTGCTCCATGGTATAAAGCCTATGCTCCCTTCATTTTTTTGTACTTGACTGCCTGTTTTGCCAAAGTATCACAAATACATACCTTTCCTCACTTTCACACACACAAACTCGCCTCTGCATCCTCCCTATCACTCGAACTCACCTCTACATCCTCCCTATCACTCAAACTCACCTCTACATCCTCCCTATCACTCAAACTCGCCTCTACATCCTCCCTATCACTCAAACTCGCCTCTAAATCCTCCCTATCACTCAAACTCACCTCTACATCCTCCCTATCACTCAAACTCACATCTGCATCCATCCCTATCACTCAAACTCGCCTCTACATCCTCCCTGTTACCTTTGCTCCCATTAACTATTTCAATCTACCCCTTTTAAATAACCACATATTTTACATATATACAGTGTTTCAATATATTGCAATTATTCCTTTATCCAGCAAAATATTCTTCATAAAAAGCTAATATTTCATCCTGGCATTCTGTTTTGTTTTCACAAATGTTTGTTCTTTCACACTGCTGTCCTTCAATCTGATATTATTAACCGTATTTATAATCCAACTGCTCAGTTATGCTGTGCTTCTTGCAACAGAATTGAACCTATGTGAATCTCCAGCTTGTTGCATTGTGTACCCCTTACCAAAATTCAGCTTCACAGTGAGTATTATACCTCATTATTATGTTTCATGTATCTAATGCTAGTTTGTCATTGCATGTATTTATTCATCTCTCTCTCTCCCTCTCTCTGTAATCTCATTTATCTTTCAGGGAAATATTCCCCCGGGCCTCCAATGAAAAAGGGCAACTCTGCCCCATTAGACTTTCATGGTAAACAAATGTCAATCAATACATATGCATACAATTATACAAAAATAAATAAACAACAACATGGTATTGTATCATATGTCCTGATTTCAGTATGAATAAACAAGTCAAAGAATTGGTTATTCTCATATATTGAAACAAAGTTCATATTCCTATAATATGCAATTTATCAAAAATAAATATATTTCTGTGCATTCTGAACCCCATCAGAACTAAGTGCTGACATTTCTTAACTAAAATATACCAGTATTGTTTTATTTCTTAAATTCAGTCAAGTTTTAATAATTGCATTACATTTTTACCTGTTCAAACATACTAGGACAATCAGAGGGGAGCATTTTAAAACAATAATATTTTTAACCTACAGTAAAATGCAAAAAATAACAATACAAAAACAGTACTATATAAAAATAAATTAAGAGAACTTCGGGATTTTATCTGTGCAATGCTAACCACATTACAAAAGAGGTGATTCCAAAGGTGCCTTCTGAAGAAGTCAGAAACTACAGGCAGGTCGACAGACATGTCATTTGGGCACTTTATCCATTTTATTAAGATCTCCCTCTAAACATAATATATATTAATAAACCTCATGCATTTCGAAAGGTAAACAATAATGTCGGTTTAACAAGATTTGTCAAGACATACTTTTGTTCTTATCAGTTTAACATACCCAAATAACAAATGATGAAGCGGAGTGCATCATGTGTTTTCCACATGCCCTAAATGCCTAGTCCTGCACATTTCACCATCAGCAGATTTGCCATCAGAAATTGTGGAACTGGCTGCTATGCTATGAGCCTTCCCACCTCCACTTGTCTATATCTTAAGGATATAACATCCATGCTGAATGTCATATATTATGGTCTGCTATGGCACTCAGCATTAAAACATGCACACATTATTTCAAACACAATTACATACACCTCTGATTTACTTGTACCCTTCTGTTTCACTTGTATATTTTGTTTCCCCATATGAAATCTCTATGGTGTTTTAAGGTGTATAATAAACTATCGACAACAATCTCTCCTTCGATCAACACATTAATTACACCATCAAATTAGTTAACAGAAAAATAGGATCCCTATATAAAATTAAACCTTTTCTAACCCCAGCAACTAGAACCAAAATAGCCCAATCCCATCTCTTATCTTCACTTTTATATGCCTCCTCTATTTATACCAATCTAAAAAAAAGCAATCTAGCTAAACTAACAACCTGCTGCCACTGGTCCTTCAGAACCCACCATTGTCTAAACCTAAAACTTCTAGGCTGGCTTGAATTCCAAAACTACTTGCTCATCCCTCAACTCTCTATTGCTCATAGTATACTATATCAACCTGACCACACACCTCTCAACTGATAATCCCTATAACAATCTCAACTTCATAAACTAATGGCCAAAGCAATTAAGTCAAACAAGTGACTGTCTTTTCACTAATACAGTAGGTAGAAACTGGAATCTTCTTCCTAGTGACATAACTCTGACTACATCTTTGCCTCTTTTCAAACAGAAAATTAAACTGTACTTCCAAAACCACTGGCTCTGTTCCTGCAGTACACCTGACTAAGTTACCTTATTTATTACTCTCTTACTCCTCTATTCCTTTCCTCTCCACTCCAACTCCTGTTTCTGATCCTACCACTATTAGAACTACAAGTACTATACTTTCTCTGTAAATTTGTTGAAATTGAAAAATAGTACCTTTCTTATTTTATTATTACAAAACCTGTTACATTACTGTTGAATATCTCTCTTACAGTGTTTTAATAATGTATTGTTTTTGAGCAAATATATTTCTTATGAAATGTACTAGTAGATAGTGGAGCTTTTCTCCTCGGGCCTCTGCTGAAAATGGACTTGTTATCCAGCCAGACTAGCCCGGTCAACAAATGTAAAATAAATAAATAAATACTTTAGGTACCGAAAACAAATTTGTCCTGTTTGTATAATGTACTGGTAAATAGGCAAAGAAGTCACATTATACAAAACAATATGATAAGCATAGTTCTTTAGAGTTGTGCAGAATGGTACCCTCAGGACAGCCTGGTTGTGCAGAGGCAGGACATCTTTTGTAGCACTGCAAACGGAGTTCATGAAGAGAATTATGTCACCAGTAGGGTTGGATGAGGGTGAAGACAGAAGAAAGTGACTTGCCAGCACCTCTCCTATCCAGATGGAGGACATGGGGGGAGTGCAATGCCCATCTCATCTCTGATGGAAGCTAGGAGCCTTTCAGGACATCTGAGACTGACCCTAGGGGCCAGTGATGATGGCCTTACATCACTGCACCAGCCATCTTCACAGCTAGGGACATTGACCAGCAACCACATGAATAATGACTCCCAGGCTCCATGCTCACCAGTCCCCATTGGATTTCTTCACTCATAAGACATAAACAATACCTACCATTAAGGTCAGCTTCCAGTGGAGTCAGGGCACACACTGCGAAGAGCATCTCCAAAGTAATTAGTAAAGACTCAATGGAGTACTCCAGGAAACGTTAGCTAGTTGGCCAGGAAAAACAGCCCTTTGCTATGCAGGGTCAGGATGGGTTTGGGGAAACTAAGAAAAAAAAAAAAGGTGGTACCCTTAAAAATATGTTGTACATCATACAGTTTTTATTTCTATCGACACCCTCGATCAACAGAGTTTATTATAAGCATCATAGTCTTTAAATGCATGCAGTAATTAAGGTTTACTTCCATATTCATTTTAACAGATTTGTAAAAAAAAAGGAGTACATGTTTGGCATGAAAAAGAATAACAGTATTTAATCTGTGAAGAGAGTAATGGAAATCTGAATTAATTATGAGTTTCTACATCATAAAAGTGAAATGCTAGTAATTATCATCTTTGGAAATATAAGAGCTAGTATCTGTCACTAATTTACCAAACAGAACCATAAGCCAGAAAAACACAAAAGCTAATGTGCTTATTTCTACAGTGTTATGTTGTTGTTAAATAAACTACTTCTAATGAATATGAAGCAGTACTGAATGAGACAGAATATTTGTTCACCAATATCATAAACATTTCAAGCTGCATCTAACCCTGACCACTTTGTAGCTATATATCACAGTTAAACTAAATGCCTCTTAGTTTTAATGGTGTGCAGTAAATACTTGGACGAGGGTCACAGAACTATCACCACTAAATCAATGCCATACAAGTCTGTATTTATCCTAAGGCAGTGCACATGGAGCACTAAAAGCCTGCAGACCTATTTAAAAACAATAACTACATACATTTCAACTTATATTTATTACATAACAAGCAAACTTCTCTTTCCCAATTTAATACTAGGTATATTTACATAAAGGAATTACCTCTTAGTTAACTGTCTTCACACACATTCAACCTACTAGCTTACTCCCCTGATGCAAAGTGCAGCCCACTAACTTCAGAGTAGCCAAAAATAGTACACTGTACCTTCAGGGAAAAAAGATGCAGTAATGATTTGTTTTATTGCATATGCTTCCTTTTATAAATAATGAAGAAGGGAATACAGTTGCCAACATAACAATATAAGCTGAACTGTGCTAAATATGACCTTTTGTTACACCTATCTGGAAGATATGAACTGTGCTTTAACACATCTACAAACACTGACGACAGAGTAAGTGTACCCTTTATCCGACCTTTAAGAGTTGTAAATTAGTTTTTTTCTAAAGCATATGCATGAATTTTTGTAGATATGCCAGGCTCAATACATAATAACTGAAAAACAGCTTGCTCAATTAAATGGTACCACCTCATCAAAAGACCAAGAAACATAACTGCATATGACATTTTTCAATATCCTACCCCTGCATCTAGGAGAAATTCTGTTTTTTACTTATTTGTCATATGTTTATTGAAAAATTCTGACTGGGATTATATCCCATTTCAAATGAGGCATGGAGAGAAAAGCTTCACATTGACATAATATGGTTACAGTTAAATATTGTTATTACAAAAACTAATACAGAAAAATGACCTGTTAACTAAATTCAGCTTCAATTCACCCGGTGTGAACCTTTACATACATACATAGTGCAAATATCTGGACAGATATAATTAGCTGAATAAGAACATTGTCAATAGATAAAGTATTCACAAGTTGCAGTTCATAGACATGACATTAAACATATAGAGTACACTCTTTGGAACACAGATCACTGGATAATATAACCTAGGCAAAAATATATTTGTCATTTGTCTAAGAACTAGATTTTACTAATTCCTTCTCTCAAAACATAGCCAAAGTATGCTGGGGTGGATGGAGGGAGGAACTAGTTCACCCTGTAGTAGAGAAGGAGCAAAGTTGCGTTTTATATAGGAGGTCTTTTAGTAGTTGTTTAGTCGTTACTATTTGTGAAGTAAGACAAATAGATATATCCTAAATCAATAATTTATAACTAGGATGGAGGCGATAATGGTTTACTTGTTGAGGAAATGACATATTCACTAAAGAAATTCAAAAGCACACAAGAATGAAGAATAGGTCATCTGGGAATATTTAATACTACATGTAATAGGGTTTACCATCAAAATTTTGAAGGCAAAACATTTTTAATCAAAAGACAGAACTACAATGTCAAAAATAAAAACAACATCTAGCATAAATGTCGAATGTCAAACACGATGATCAACATTCGATATACCAGACTTCCAGTTTTGAAAGTCCATAGGTCCTTTTATGTTTTAGCAGGGGTGCAAGCTCCCATGTGCCCTCACACCCCCTGAAAATTATATATACCAACTCCGAGATTGCACTACAGTGAGGAAAAGGGTAAATTCCCCATTCCTCGCTCTACTGCGATCTCCATTCAAATTGCCAAACTCATAATAATGAATCAAGCTTTACTTTCATTATTAGGATTTCATATTATTCCAGTTTGGCATTGTGATACTTTGAAAACTTACTTTCAGCCACATGCTGTTTGAGAATGAACCTTACAAATTTTGAGGGCAAACCATGTAATACTTACAGTTTTATAGGCTGCCATGGTGATAATGGTGGTTATCACTGCTGCCTCGTAGAGCTAAATTCTGTAGTTTGGCTCCTGGATAGGAAGCCTTCTTTTCCAGTCTGCATGTCTTCCTGAGTTCAGACAACATGTCTTTCTTTGCCGTGACTGCATGCCTTGCTGTGACAAGGCTCCATGTTTTTCTGTGCCTTGTATGCTTGCCTTCCTGCGACAAGGCTCCATGTTTTTCTGTGCCTTGTATGCATGCCTTCCTGCTCCCAGTTTGCATGTCTTCCTTATGTTTATGGGGTTTTCAACAATTGCTCTGGCCTTCTTTCACATCCCAAAGATGTGCAGTATGTGAACACTTCCACCTCTAAGCTACCTGTCGGGACTGTGTGTGCGCCTCTGTAAACATCTTGCAATGGACTAGCACCATACCCAGGATTAGTTTCACTACCTTACACCCAACAAAGTAATATTTCTTCCATGTTCATGAACTGGGGTAACAGCTATTGGAGAATAAAAAAAATATCAGACATCTTTATTACATACATTTTAATAACCATGTTGTCAAGTCTGGGCTAGATTCAAAACAGGAAATAACTCAGTGAATGACAAGTCTTATTACTGAGAAACTGTAATTCATAAAGTTTGGAAGTCTGTTTGGAACACTAATTAATTAATAAGCTTGGTATGTTACACTAAACTGTGACATGGCTTAGAGAAGGTACCTTTCATTGAACAAAATGTAGGCTAGCACTGCAACATTTAAATGGCATCAGGTGGAGGGTAGTATTTATTTATTTTATTAAATTCTTTGCCTATAAATTATACATCAATGCTTTATGTATCTGCCCTGGACCGTTAAAGCCACACACTCTACTGGCCAAAAATGGACTGCATCTGCAATACTGAAATACATACATACATACAAATGTTTCAAACACTGGCATTAAAGCCCTTTTAGCTTGCCAATATACCAAAACACTTGTTCCCATAATAAATATCCAGGCTGTTTTTAAAAATATCTAAACTAGTACTTGCTTTAATGTAATTTGGTAGTCTGTTCCAAGCATCATCTACTCTGTCAGAGAACCAATTAGTACACTTCTCATTCCTATAGAATTTTCTACATAGATTATCTGATGATTCTCTAGTACTTTTTGATAATCCCAAACATTCCCAGAGGTAGTTGTCCCTAAATGCCCTATATACCTGAATAAGATCTCTTCTTAAATACCTGTAAGAGACACTGTACAAGTTTAGATATTTTAGTCTTTCATAATAACTTAGATTTTTACATCCATGGATGCTCTTGGTATATTTCCGCTGTACTCTTTCCAGTTTATTCATGCTTGTTTTCCTATAGGGTTTCCATACTGTTATTCCATACTCAAGTTTGGGTCTAATGTAACTAACAAACAATGACTTCATTATGTTTGATTTCCTAGACTTTATAAATCTTTTTATACAACCTATAGTTCTATAACTATCATTAGCCAATTGATTGATATGATTAGAAAAACTCATAGCTGAATCTACCCATATACCCAGGTCCTTAAATGAGACTACAGTTTCAATCACTGTGTGCTGTATTAAATATTCACCTTTCAGTTTATGTCTCCTAAATCTCATATGCTTTAGTTTTTGATGTATTTAGCAACATATTATTCTCCTGTGCCCAAATGGTCAACTTTGTCAAATTATTTTGCAGACATGACTTATCTGTAATACTTGTAATCAGTTTACCCAATTCCAGGTCATCAGCATACAGACTGTAGAACACCTAAGATGAAAAAGTAAGGTCTGAAAGATGCAAACAAGTAAGGGCCTAGGACAGAGCCCTCTGGGACACCTTGACTGTAACTATTGATTTCACCTGTCCAGTTGGTGTGTGATACTTGCCATTTCCTATTTGTAAGCCATGCAGCTATCCGTCTTATCAACAGTACATCAATACCTAGTTGTACTAATTTATTGATCAGTGTTTTGTGTATGACCCTGTAAAATGCTGAAGTTAAATCTATATAAATCACATCACAGCACAATTTTTCATTCATAGCTGTTATTATATTGTTATAGAACATCATGTTACAGGTGGTAATGGGTCTATTTTCAACATATGCATGCTGATATATGGTTTCAAGTCCCAACCTCTCCAGTTCTGACAATAACTTATCCAGTATTACCTTCTCCATTATTTTTACACAACATGAAAGTAGACTTAAGGGTCTATATGATTCTGGGTTTGTCCTACTCCTCTTCCCTTAATGACAGGTTTAATAAGTGCAAGTTTCCAATCTTGAGGAATCTCCCCAAATTTATATGATGTAGTGAATAACAGATATGGCCCGCCACACAGCTGAGCACTGCCAAAATCCA
This sequence comes from Protopterus annectens, assembly GCF_019279795.1. Classification (NCBI taxonomy): domain Eukaryota; kingdom Metazoa; phylum Chordata; order Ceratodontiformes; family Protopteridae; genus Protopterus; species Protopterus annectens. The sequence continues at coordinate 1,248,562,731 of NC_056729.1, forward strand.
TTTGAAAATGACCAAGGTGGTAATAGGCATAAACAGAATGCAGAAAGTAGGATTAATTTATCTTAAATTAAAAAAATATTTTATGAATTATGAGCAGTCACTGTACCCACCTCTTCTGGCCAGCAGTACTGTTTTGTGAACTGAGCCCTTGAACTGTTCTTTATACAGCCAAATTAACTTACAGTTCAGTGCTATGAATCACCCCAAATTCCCTTTTGTAACATTATCACAATAAAATAATTTGTTTTACATAATTTTCTAATAGTCTGAATAATTGTTTCCATTCAGTACTTCTTAAAACAATCATCATCAACTGGTAAACGACAAACCTTCTAGTGGGGGTGGTTTGTTGCATGCAACCTCAGTTCATGTATTCTACGATCCGGAATAAGATTAACCATGTACTAAAAAATGAATGAGATGGAATGCAGACATCTCATCTGTCCAGGCTTTTCAGGCATAGAAGTCGTACCTTAAATGCAGGATACATGACCATTATTCAGTTTACCAATTTTATGAAACCTACTTCATACTTGGATAAAAGTCAAAACGTTTGAATTGGTTCTGTGATGCTTGTGCTAGGAAAAACAGGAAGTAGTCATACAACATTGGTAATTTCAGGCTGATTTATTTATTTAGGTTCATAGGTTCATACTAGGCTATCTGCCCTAGGGCATTTATAAGCCTAGCCAGTGTGTGTTTGGCTTTCGCCACCCATTTTAAATGAATTTTGCTATGCCCTTTTTCGAGGTTAGTATACTGTGCCTCTGTCTAACAGTGATACAGAAGTGATACCTGGGGTAAACCTACTATCTCCCATCCACTCATCAAGATTCCTCTTGAAGAGAGTCAATGAGGGACTCTGCCTAACCTGGACTGGGATTTTATTCCAGAGTGAAGGGAGCCTCTAGGTTATGAATCTGTCCCTCCAGCATGTCCTATTTATTTCAGTGCTGAGGTTCAAGTCTCGAGCGTAGCTTGATGGGATTTGGATTTTCTGAGGTGCAGCATGTCCATTAATTCCGGGTTGGACATGGCTTTATACGTCAGGTACAGATCGCCTCTGAGCAGACGGTGTGCCACTGAGTAGAGCTGAAGTTTCTTTAACTGGGCAGCATATGGCATCTGTTTGAGCCCTTTGATCCTCTTGGTGAGGTACTTTTGGGGTCTTTCCAGTTGCTGCAGGTGTCTGGTAATGTACATCCCAAAAGGGGCATTGTACTCAATTATAGGCCTGATGAAGGATGAGTAAAGAGGCACGATGACCTCCCCTGATCTAGATGTGAATCTCTTCATGATTAGGTGGGCTATATAAAATGTTTTTCTAACCACTTTGGCCACGTGGTTGTCAAATGAGAGATTGCTATCAACTTGGGTCCCCAGGTCCCTAATTACTTCTTCTGTACTTAATGGATTACCACCTATGTGGTAATTTGTGGGCACTTTGTTTTTGCCAATAGGGATGACTATACACTTTTTGGCGTTTAGCTTGAGGCCATGGCTCTGGCACCAGTTGTCTGTTTCTGTGAGGCCCTATTGTAGGATGCTTGTGTCAGCTGGAGAGTCTATTATGGTGCTCAGTTTGCAGTCATCTGCGAAGTTGGTCAGCCACAGTCCTTCCGGGTTAGCCTGTACCTCCGAGAAATATATACCGAACAAGAGAGGTCCCAGGACTGAGCCTTGTGGGATGCCACTTGTAACTGGTTTGGAGTCTGACATAGCTCCAGCAATTCTAACCATGTGGGTTCTGTCCTTGAGCCAGTTTGAAACCCATCTAGTGACATAGGGGTTTATATTTAAGCTGGTGAGCTTATCTATAATGCCCGAGTGGGGTAATGTATCGAAGGCTTTTGCGAGGTCCAGGTAGGCTGAGTGGACCACCTTCCCCTCGTCAATGGCCTTGGTGACTGTTTCAAAGAAATCGACCAGGTTTAAGAGGCAGGATCTGCCCTTAACAAATCCAAACTGGGTAGGATCCAGTGTCTGTAGGTTCCCAATATCTTTATTTATGAGGTCCATGATGATCCTTTCCATAGCTTTGCAGACCAAGCTAGTCAAGCTTATGGGGTGATAGTTTCCAGGATCCATTGAGGCACCACCTTTGTGGAGAGGGACCACTGTTGCTGTACGCCACTCTTTGGGTACATATCCTGTAGTAAGTCTGAGATTGAACAGTAGTTTTATGTTTGGGTTTAGTTCTTCTTGGAGTTCATGTAGGATGCAGCCCGGGACACCATCTGGTCCCATTGATGCTGTGTTTTTTGCTTTGGAGAGGGCAGCTCTTACCTGAGCATCTGAGATGTCAGGGGGGCAGCACTCTGATGGGATAGATATTAGCCCTTTGGTGGGGAAGGGGAGAAGTTTGCGCTCAACCTGTCAGCTAGGATGTTGGCAATGTCTGTGGGTTGGTGTATTTTTGTCATTTTGGATTAATTCTGAGCATATCTGGGAATTCCCACCCAGGTTCCTAACATAACCAAAGAAAGCCTTGTGATTATCCTTAGTGTCCTGTGCAATTTTTCACTCGAAGCTGGCCTTAGACGATTTTATGAGTGCCTGTAGTTTTTTGCTAATACTGATCAGAGATGCCTTCCCTTTTTGGGATTTTGCTCCATCATGTAGTAGCTTCCTCCTTCTATTGTAAAGTTTGTTTATGGCTGAGGTCCACCAGACAGGATGCCTAACTTTGGAGGATTGGGTCTTGGTTTTATTTGGGATTGCATGATCCATGCATTCCTGAAGGTGTTCATAGAATGCGTTTTTAAAGGATTCTGCGGTCTGGGACGTATTTTCCACAGGCCCGGGGGCTTTGAAGGATTCCACCTCGGTTTTGAGTGTGAAATTTGCTTTAGAGAAGTTTTTCACTGTGGTTTTCTGTGCAGGGGCTGGAGTTGGGATGTGAATATCTAGTGAGATTAGTTTATGGTCTGATCTTACCAGTGAGGGATACACTTCTGGTCTGGAGCACAGAGTCCCCATGTTGGTGATGATCATCAGGTCCACTATGTTTTCCCCTCTTGTGGGAGTGGCAGCAAGTTGTTCCATAGCATTTGAGTTTATAAATTCTAGGAACCTTTGGGCTAGGGTGTTGCAGCTAGAGTAATGCTCCCAGTCTATGTTAGGGTAGTTGAAGTTGCCCAATATAATGGTGTTTGGAGAGACCTTCATATTTTCCAGTGTTCTCAGGAAGGCCAAGTGGGGTTCCTGGGTTTGGGAGGGTGGTCTGTAGCAGGCTATAAACTGGAAGGCAGTTTTACCCACTGTTAGTTGCACATGGATAGTCCCTGATGCTTCGTGCTTTGCCACCAACCTGGAGGTGTGGGTATTTATTGGGAAAGTCCAAATATTTACCATAATAATGCAAACCTAGATGAAAGCATTTTGCAATTAACAAATCTATTAAATAAAGTTCACAGCTGTGAAAATCCTTACCATAGCACTGCAAATCCAGTTCAAAACATTTTATGCAGCTAATGCTGAATTCATTTCACTGCTCACAAATCCTTGTCTTAATGGTGCAAATGCAGGTGAACATAATTAGCAACTAACCGTAAATTCAAATGTTAAAATACTGTCACAAACTTATTCAAACACCTTTATTTGCCATTTATTAACCAGGTACATGGGCTAGGTTGAGGACCCTTTTTGGCCATCACCCAGCATGATCCAGGCCACAATAGAGGCCAAGGATGTACATGTATATCTGTATCTACCTGTGTGCGTGCATGAGTGTGTGTGTCTATATCTACACATACACACCCACATATATCTACACACACACACACATATATATATATATATCTATATATATCTATATATATATATATATATATATATATATATATATATATATATATATATAGGTTCATAGGTAGGTACTAGGCTATCTGCCCAAAGGTATTTATAAGCCTAGCCAGAATGTGTTGGCTTTCACTGCCCCCTTAGATTAGTTCCCTGTGCCTCTGTCCAGCAGAGCCACTGAAGTGATCCCCGGGGTAAACATTCTGTTTCCCATCCACTCATCAAGGTTTCCTTTGAAGAGTGTTAGTGAGGAGCTCTGCCTAATGTAGGTTGGGATCTTGTTCCAAAGCATGGGAAGTCTCTGGGACAGGAATCTATCCCTCCAGCACATCCTATTTATTGTTGTGGTGAGGTTTAGATCCCTTGAGCATGTGGCTTGAGGGGATAAGGCTTTCTTTAGGTGGAGCATGTCCATCAACTCTGAGTTGGACATGGCCTTGTATGTCAGGCAGAGATCACCTCTGAGCAGGCGGTATACAACCAAGTACAGGTGGAGTTTCTTCAGTCGAGCTGCATAGGGCATCTGTTTGAGGCCAGTGATCCTCTTGGTGAGGTAGTTCTGTGGTCTTTACAGATGTTGCAGGTGTCTTGTAAGGTACATTCCAAATGGGGCATTGTACTCTATGATGGGTCTGATGAGTGATGAGTAGAGAGGCACAATGACCTCTTTTGATCTGGATGCAAACATTTTTTGTGATTAGGTGGGTCACGTCGAAGGATTTTCAAACCACTTTGGCAATGTAATTATCAAAGGTGAGATTACTATCTACTTGGATCCCCAGATCCTTATTACTTCTTCTGTATTTAGGGGACTACCACCTATGTGGTAGTTTGTGGGTACTTTGTTTTTTCCAGAAGGGATGACTATGCACTTTTTGGCATTTAGCTTGAGGCCATGATTTTGACACCAGGTATCTGTCTCAGTGAGACCCTTTTGGAGGATGTCTGTGTCAGCCGGAGAGTCAATTATAGCCCCTAGTTTGCAGTCGTCTGAGAACTTGGTCAACCATAGTCGTCCTGTGCTTGCCTGTACCTCTGTGAAGTATATGCCGAACAGGAGGGGTCCTAGGACTGAGCCTTGGGGAATGCCACTTGTAACCGGTTTAGAGTCGGACCTAGCTCCCACAACTCTCACCATGTGGGTTCTGTCCATGAGCCAGTTGGCAACCCATCTTGTGACATAGGCGTTTATGTTCAGGCTGGTGAGATTGTCTATAATACCAAAATGGGGAATGGTGTTGAAGGCCTTAGCGAGGTCTAGATAGGCTGTGTGTACCACCTTTCCCTCGTCTATAGCCTTGTTAACTGTCTCAAAGATGTCTACCAGGTTTAGAAGGCATGATCTGCCCTTATCAACGCTGAATTGGGTAGGGTCCAGTGTTTGTAGATTCCCAATGTCTCTGTTAATGAGTTCCATGATGATGCGCTCCATAGCCTTGCAGACCAAGCTAGTCAGGCTTATAGGATGATGGTTCCCGTGGTCTGTTGTGGCTCCACCTTTGTGGAGAGGAATAACCATTGCTGTGTGCCACTCTATGGGTACGTAGCCTGTGGAGAGGCTGAGTTTGAACAGTGTGTTCAGGTGAGGGGTTAGTTCGGCTTTGAGCTTGTGTAGGACACAGACTGGGACACCATCCAGTCCCATTGATGCTGTGTTTTTGGCTTTGGAGAGGGCTGTTTTAACGTGAGTGTCTGTGATTTCAGGGACTCTGCATTCTTCTGGTATGGTTATGGGCCCTTTTGGGGGTGAAGTTTGCGCTGAACCTGTCTGCCAGGATGTTGGCGATATCAGTCGTTTCAGTGTATTTTGTGCCATTCTGCACCAGCTATGAGCAGATCTGAGCAATGCCACTTAAGAATGCCTTGAGGTTATCTTTGGAGTCCTTGACAATATTTCTTTCCAAGCTCGCCTTGGATGATTTTATGAGGGATCGTAGTTTCTTGCTGATACTGATCAGGGATGTCTTCCCTTCTTGGGATTTTACTCTTTTCTGTACTAGTATCCTCCTTCTATTGTATAGCTTGTTTATGGCAGGAGTTCATCAGACTGGTTTCCTTTTCTTGGAGGAGTGAGTCTTGGTTTTGCTTGGGATGGCCCGATCCATGCATTCTTGTAGGAGCCCATAGAATGCATTAGTAAAGGATTTTGCATCTTTGACAGCATTATCCTTCAGCATAGGCACTTTGAAACTTTCCACCTTGGTCTTAAGCAATGTGAAGTTTGCTTTTGAAAAGTTTTTCACAGTGGTTTTCTTGTCCGGGGGTGCGGACGGAATGTGGATATCCAAAGTGATTTGTTTATGGTCGGATCTAACCAGAGAGGGGTTGGCCTCCGGTGTGGAACACCGGTCGCCCATGTTGGCGATGACCAGGTCTAATATGTTGTCACCTCTGGTGGGAGTGTTGACCAGTTGAACCAGGGCATTTGAGTTTATAAATTCTAGTAAATGTCGGGCAAGGGAGTTAGCACTTGAGCAGTTCTCCCAGTTAATGTTTGGGTAATTGAAATCACCCAATATTAGGGTGTTTGGTAGGACCTTTATGTTTCCCAGTGTTTCCAGAAACGTGGAATGGGAGTCCTGAGACATGATGGGTGATCTGTAGCAAGCTACAATTTGAATTGCAGCTTTGCCCATTGTTAGTTGCACGTGGAAGATCTCTGAAGCATCGTGCTGTGCCACTAACCTGGAGGTGTGGGTATCCTTGATGAATATGGATACGCCCCCGCCTTTTGTGTTTCGGTTTGGGTTCTGTGGCCGAAATATATGGTATGAGTTTTAGCCTGGTAGTGCTGGGGTGCTCTCTGGAGCCTTAAACCAGGTTTCTGTTACTGCACATACTGAGGAGTGCCTCGAGTGCGTGCATTTTGAGGTTTAGACTTCTGGCATTGAGTAGCATTACCCTCATTTTTTTGTTACTTGTGCTATTTGTGACGGTGGATTTGTCTTTTGAGCCTTGCCTAAAAAAGGGCACTATGGGGTTGACAAGAGCCTTGGCCAGTATTCGAAAACCTAAGGGTGACAGGTGCAAGCTGTCTCTAGCGAAGCAGCGTGGCTTGTCGAGCATGTCATCCCAGGTGGACAGACACTGAATCCCCTTTGAATGACACCAGAAACTTAGCCAATTGTTGAAATCAAGAATTTTTTCTTTATGCCGTGGTATCATTCTTGGTAAGGGCAGGATGCTACTCAGGGTCAGGGTCATACTGGCCTGAGCTATGTAATCAGAGAGCTCTTCCATGTCTCTTTTCATGTAGTCCATGGAAGTACGGCTCAGGTCATTCACACCAACATGGACAATGACAAGAGTCATATTTGTACTTGTTCTGGAGTGACCTGAGTGCTTGTGTTATGTGGCGGATCCTGGCACCTGACAGGCAGTTAACAGTAACCTTCTCCTTATTCAGCCAAGTGAGTGGGACGTCAGTGTGCCTGACTATAGAGTCACCTATTACTAGTATGTTGGGTATGTTATTTTGCCTTAAGCACTGTGATTGCATGGCACATGGCACACTGGTTTTGTGAAGTATCTGTTTCATGGTTTGTGTCGGGGGGTGGTGGTTGCTTGGATGTTTGCTTTGGAGGTCTCTGTTGGTTTTGCAGATTTTGATTTAGAGCATTCGAGTATGTTTTCATGTATTTGTTTTTTTGCCAGTGCTGGTTTAATGGGTCTATGTGAGACTCCTGGTGTGATGCAAGTATTTCCCTTCTCCTCTTGACTGTCTGATCCAGTCTTGGGTTGAGAGAGCTTAGCCTCCTGTTTGGCTGTATAAAGGCATCTCTCGCATGTATTAGTGTTTGGTGGCAGGAGGAGGGGGTTGTCTACGTACATGAGGCAGTTGTAACATTGCCTCAAAATGCCCAGATTCACCAGTTGGACTGGAGAGTACACCTGAAACTGCCCTTTGGACATGCCTGGATAGGTACAGTGAACTGTTTTACTGGTTGTCTGGTAAGGTAGAATAGAGAGCCTTGTCCTTCTGTACGTACAGGAGGGTCTAGTGCTAGGGTTTTAAGTGCTTGTTATTAGTTTTGAGCAAGTGCCGGGCTGAGAAATGAATGGCTTGAGTGCTTAAGTTGAAAGTTTGTCTAGTTCCAAGGGGAAAATTAAAGAGGAGACTTTGTGGAGCCTGGAATAGTTTTACCCTAGCTAACTGGCACTGCCTGGCATGCAAAACCAGACAAATATGGTATTTATAACAGGGAAATGAAAGAGAGAAATTAGCCCAAAATGGCCAATAAACTACTAATTTCTGGGCTTAAACCACTCCTCCAGGGACAGATAGGCTGCTCATAGCTCCCCTCTCTCACAGGTGAACAGAGAAACTTCTTTCTATCCAAGTAAGTTATGGGCAAACACAGAGATTTGTAACACAGTCCTGAATTCAGCACTAACCTGAAAACTGGACTATACTAGCTTAGAAAGGTGGGAAACAAGTATATATATTTTTTTCTTTTGTTTTTTTTTTTTTTTTCAGAAAATAAAGCAGTTACACTCAAAAAACACATTAAATGCACAGAAAAGGATACTTATTGTTATATATCACAGATCAGAGTTGTAGACAATGCCCCCTAGTAATAAAGGAGGAAGAAACACAAATACAGTAAAAGCAGATGAATAAAGTGCAATTTTTATATACACATTTAGATATATATATATATATACATATATATAACAATAGAAAATGAACAAACTGATTTAAACAAGTTACCCAATTAACCAGACAAAAAGCTCAAAACTGAGCCCTGTTCCAGAAGTCATCAATCAGACAAGTTCTAACTGCACACTCCTGCTACTAGGATGAAGGGCAACCTTCTCCAAAAAAAGATGGCCTGGATCAGTGCTCAAGTTATACAAACAAAGCTAGATTCAGCAGGCCTGACTCGGGTCTACGCTACAGCAACAAGGCACACCAATTTCAGAAAGAAATAGTTCAAATAAGCAGGCACAATAAGCCTGTGACCAGAAATTCCCAGCTCAGAAGTACAGAATCCAGCTTCTCCTCCCACAAGAATGCAGACCACAAACCTTCTTAATGTAGAATAACTGGCCTGAAGCCCAAGTGCTTAAGCCAGAACTAATTGTTTTAGCCTATTCTGTTCTCTTGCTTTTTTTTTGTTTAGGGGGCGGTTGGAGTTACATCACTTTTTCTTGGTTTAAGCCAGAACTAACACACTTTTAGAAAAGCAGACAATGGGCCTTCAATCAGCAATTCCCAGCTTAGAAGGATGTAAGCTACCTGTCCTGCCACAACAGTGCAGACCACAAATCTTCTTAATGTAAAACAGCCTGTATGAAGCCCAAGTGCTTAAACCAAAAGACTCAGAATAACAGTTACGATTTAATCAGGCTACTGCCAAGCAGTATGTATATATATATATATATATATATATATATATATATATATATATATATATATATATATATGTATGTATGTACATATATGTAGACATATAGATATAGGGTTTAACTTCATTAGATTGTTTGCTGTTTTTACAACAGCTGTAAAGTCGAAGGTACAGCAGACAAAATGGAAAATATCATAAAAAATATGTGCGAATGGCTAATAAGTGAATGTGCTATGCAAATTGCACATGTAACATTCGCACAATATCCTCTGACGTAATGCATGGTTGCACAATAAAATGCGTAATTGCTTTACCTCAGTCTGACTAGTATAAACTACAGTTTGTTTAGGATATAATGTCAACGGAGCAACATTGTTGATTGGATTACTGTACAGGTACAATGGGTATTGTAATAAGATGCAGGTAAACTGAAAGTATTTAATGTGATATACATGTGCCACTGTAGAAGAAAGTATGACTGTATTAATACATAAATCTGTCATTGCAGGTTGAGGAAGCAGGTATGGAGGAATATTCACCTGGAACACTGGAACAGTGAATACCATATATAGCACATTAATAACACAAAAGGGACATCAACTATTAGTTGTGGATGGCTGTCAGTTCTACCTTGAAAAGAGTGTAGATCTGAAGTAATACTGGTACTGCATACATAAAAATAGGTGTAAATATAAAGGGAGGTGTGTCACAGAAGGTGCTACCAAAGGGTATAAACTGTTAGAGAGCAGTAGCCATTATCATGGCCCCAATATTTTAAAGGCAGAGGTCTTCAAAGTAAGAGACCAACTTAAACATCGTGCAGAACACTTTTTAGAGGACCCATGCAAAGTAGTGTCATTGGCTGTCATAAGTGGAATGCCTAACATGACAGCTTTGAAACAGTGTTTCTAGATGAAGATACAAAAAGAAGGTAGCCACATTTAAGGACATGCGTACCCTTAGAGAGTTGACACCTGAGATGCTACCAATTAAAAATGGTTCTTTTTTAATAAAACATAGCAGTGATATGCAAGGTGATAATAATGTAGTAGTAATCACTACTGTGGATAATCTGCAAATGTTATGTTCCTCTGAATACATACTGGGTGATGGTACATTTCCAATAAGCACCACAGAATGTCATCAGGTGTACAGTATTCATTGTGCTTTGGACAGTAGTAACAATAGAAAAGTTGTTCTGGTAGGGTATGGAATATTACCTAGTAAAATGGAAGAGGGTTATGATATCTTTTGGACAATAATACTGGAACTATGCATAAGTTATGACTAGCAATTGTTACCTAATATGGTTCAGACAGACTTTGAATGTGCAGCTGTGAATTGTATTAAAATGCATTTGAGTAATTCTGCCACTAAAGGTTGCTGGTTTCATTTCTGCCAGATTGTGTGGCATCAAATTTAGAAGTTGCATCCAAGTTTGGCAGTAATGTATCCTTCTCTATGTTACATAAAGAAATACCCACCCTAGCATTCATTGCTCCTAATGATATAGCTAGTACGTTTGCAGACAGAGAGAAATGAAATGTCGGATGGTGGAAAAGCACTATCCATATTTTTTAAAGAAAATTATATCTGTGGTAGCCCACGGAGGTATGGTATGCGTGATATCTCATCTGAGAGGTCACCATCAGTGTTTGATATTTTGTTTTAGGCTCAGCATGATACCTGTGGAATGGATTTCCCTCATAGTCAAAATGGCATGGAGGGATGGCATAGAAGACTACGTAGTTTGATGGGCAAAAAACATCTGTAACTACTTGATGTCTTGCATGCCATACAACTTGAATAAAACCTTGTTGAGGACATTAGAAGTAAACATTTACTGTGTTTTCTGTCTTCACCTAAAAGGAAGTGTTTAATGGATAAGGAGACTGCTTTTGGGAAATTGTTGTGTAAAAGAAATTAATTTATGCAGAGAGGATACTAATATATATATATATATATATATATATATATATATATATATACTTGCTGAAGAAAGAACCAGCTACATCTTACCTATTAAATATGCATATTTCCAGACATGTACAGTGAAGTCTAACAGGCATATGTGGCTTGGATGAGTAAGATCATATCTCTGGGGCATACAATGCACTAACAGAGGGTACCAAAGCAGAACCAGATCAGACAGCCTCATTCCCGACAGGAATGGCATGCTAATGCTGGCCTCACATTCCTACTCTCCCTTGCTACCTCCTCAATACCCTAGGTAACTAACAGATTCCATGTAGTCTGAGACGCAGTCAGATCTTTTTCTAATTAAACAATCAAGGCAGTTCCAGTCCTTGGAATTTGATTTTTAAATCTATTAACAATTAATGATATCAACAAAAAATGCTAAGTCATTTAGCCACAAGACATTACCCAAGAGGGTGGCATCTTTACCTTTGTTGCTCATGAAGGACTTTATTTCTTCACATAATAACCACAGTTTGCCTCTTCAGTCCTCTGGTTCATTTAAAATGTTTAATTTTAATTCAATTTGTTAACCGGGTAAGTGAACTGGTCCTTCTCTGACCATTTCCTGGATGCAACCTTAGTCATAAGAACAAGTGTCAATACAAACAATATGCATATATGGAAATGTTAGTGTAGTCAATTGATTAGCATGTTTTTAGGAGATGAGAATAAAACCTGATTAACTTTAAGTTACCGCTGCCACCCTTCTCAGCCACTGTACTTGAGTGAAGAAGATGATGTCATCATGCCTTAATTCTACTCTGTTGAGAAAGGCTTTAAACTCACTGTGATATAGACACCTTGTCCTTTTGAAGTTGGTAGTTGTAGTGTCTTTAATCATTTCAATTGCACTCAGGTTGTTTTAATAGAGTATACAATGATGTGATATGAATTCTGAGGCACTGACCTCATATTTACACTCAGACATCTAGTTTGCATTTCTGTGATGGAAGAGGTACCATCAGTGGTGGCACACCAAAGTTTAATATCCCTAAGCATCATCTTTCCTCAGCACCCATTTCCCTTCCTCTGAAATGTCCTTTCTAGTTGAATTACTTCTCAGTGCACAAATAGCCATCTGTTCCTCTAGCACAACATAAGAACTGTTAACCTGGAATGACTGTATCCAGAATAGCAGTGAGATGACATTATGAAAAAATGTCATTTTTTTTCCCTGCAGAAATGACACTTTCTTCAAGCCTTATCTTCCTTGTTTGACAAGATCCCCATTTATCTTGCAGTAGGCTCATGTGAAAGATTCACCTTTTTAACTGTAGGTTTATCATCTAGTTAGGCTACATCCAAAAAATATTATGTGGTAGCATTTTTACAAATATCCCCACCACCTACACACACACATTCATTTTTCCTTTTTTTGCTGTCAGTCTTGTTGTCAAGTAACTGACTTTGCCTCTTCAGACCTCTAGTTCATTTAAAATGTTTAATTTTAATTCAATTTGTTAATCGGGTAAGTGAACTGGTCCTTTTCTGACCCTTTCCTGGATGCAACCTTATAAGAACAAGTGTCAATACAAAGAATATGCATATATGGAAATGTTAGTCTAGTCAATTGATTAGCATGTTTTTAGGAGATGAGAAAAAAACCTGATTAACTGCAGAGAACTCATGCAGACATAGGAGAACATGCAAAACTATTGGCAGTAACCAGAGGTCAGGACTAAACCCTGGAGCTGTAAGGCGAAGATTTTAACACTAAGCCACCACACAGCCCATGCAAACTTATTCATAAATAAAAAGACTGCTGAGAATTAACACATTGTTTCATTGCTTTCACTTTGTCAATCCGGAGCTGCCCTGTGACACACTCAAATTAAGTTGCACAGTTTTGAATGCAATGGTGCAAATTTTTTATTGCTTACTATTTGTGCATGGTTATAGCATCTTAACAAGTTAAGCAGAGAATGTCACCATTTTATTTGCTGACTAAATATTACATATATTTTAAAACAGGCTGAAGTATCAATTTTTTTTTCTTGCTTATATTTATGGACAGCACAGCAATGGGTAAATGTGGAAACAGTAGTAAGATGAATGCCATAGACACAGTATGTAAGATGCAGCCTACAAAAATGTGCATGACACAATATCCCTATAACCAACACGCACATTAAGCAGACAATACAACTTAACTTGCACTGTTGCACCCCCTTCCACCCACTCTGGGCAGAGATGAATGTAACTGGTTGGTATTGTGCAGGAAAAATGTTTATCACATATGTAGTGCCTGACCAGACAGAACCAGAAAGCATGATAAAAGGTAATTCAAGAGAACTGCCACTGCTACATACAACACAAGTAACATGACTGTTGCAGGAGGTATCAGTACAAGACAGTACATCATGAAGACATGTACATACATATCCTAAAACAATATTCAGTTCTCGGACAAATAATCTGGTACACTGGTTGTCCAAATCCCTTAACTTGTGTTATTGCCATGTATCTAAAGCCATGTATTCCAATTTGTACTCGGGTTCATCTGAAACACCGACTACATCACTGATGGACAGTACTCATGAAAAAACTGCAAAACAACAATTACAGACACTACTCATGCACAGAGAATTTTTCATGTAATCAAGTTGTCATACAGCAGTGAAGATAATAAAATGGTCGAAAGCACCAGAACAGTCTCCTCACTGTCACCATCTTTAGACCATAAAAACAATGATCCATACAATTCTGGTTGAATTCAACACTGAATACATGCAGGAAGGAGACACTAAATGAGTGTGGTTGTTTTATACGCTATTTTCACTTCAGTGAGGCATACACCTTAGCCAAAGCAGTACACAGATGTAGACAATGACAGGGAAATACAAATTTACAAGTGTGAACATCATCAAGGTGACCTGATTTTCATACGTGAACCCAGCATTTGAGTTTAAAGAGAGATGCTAAATTAAGTGGTACTTTAACCACCTGCCTATCCTAGGTGGAAGAGGAAGGATTTTTACTACAGGAAATCAGTGGTGAAACTAGGGGGTATCTATCCTGGCTAAACACTGCCATCGCAATCACCAACAGATGTTCTCAGTCTCAAAGACCTCATATCACCAAACATCAGGCATGAGGGCAGGTGTGGGTATTACATTACAAAACAGTAAGTATGACACTACTTGCTGGCTACTACATAAACAACTGGATCAGGTAAGAGGGCACAAGTGATTCTTGCTATCTGACATCAAGGAAAGGCAACAGAAGCTGATGGTTAGCTGCAGAGGGGCTAAAAAAATTTTTTTTTAAAAAATGTGAATATTGCAGAACTCAGCATGGGCTAGGAGTCATGAAGAATTATTGTAAACAAACATATCATTATTGAAGAAAAGAGTGCTTAAGAAATTACTAGCAGTGTTTTACCATCCAGGTGCCTCTTCTACCTCCTCACAGAATGATAAAAAATTGCAGGGTATTTTTTGATAAATCAGTAATTAAACTGATAAATTCTGCATGTTCTGTGCAATAACAGCCAGTCAGCAACATGTATAATGACAAAAAAAAATGGTATGCCATCAGCAGTTAGCAGGCATTAAGAAATTAAATCAATTAATTTCCACTTTACCAATCACAGATTCTGACTGGAGAGTTCAACTGATTAAGGTTCTGGCTCATTTTTGTTTTCACTTTATTTTATTTGTACATTTATTAACGGAGTAGTGGGCTGGTCAAATGACCTTTTTCAGCCACAATCCAGGCCAGATGTCACAAAACATACATATATCTTTCTACATCAAGAAATACTTTACATATGAACATATGATGCTAGCCCATTACGAACCTTTCATCCTATTATCTCTCTAATCCCTTTCAAAAGTTAGCCTCTCCCCATTTGCAGTGAGAACTTGTATCACTTTTTTATTATTTCACAGAATAGTGGGCTATGCTTCTAATACATTTGTACGTACTGATTGTCATATTTAATTGTAATGGTTTTCCTTTATTATTACATCAATGGTGTCTCCTCATGCATTATTGTATCCTATATATTCCATTGTCAAATTGTATGTATATATTTTTAATTACATCTATACCACTGTTTCATTTGATGTTATTTAACTCTCTGGAGCTTTTCTCTCTGGGTCTCCAGTGAAATGGATATTTATTACCTAGTCAGACTTCCCTGGCAAACAAATGTCAATAAATAAATAAATATATCCAGCATGTTACAGATCACATGAGAAAAAAAAATACATAAACTTGTGAATACTTACTTTAAATCAGACTTGCAGAAATTTCCACTGAGGGTAATGTGAAAGTGCAAACCTGACACAGAGTACAAGCAATTGAAAATGAAGGATATAGATCCATACGCTGTTAAGAGCGTTATCAAGAGTCACTAAAGGCAAGAGTGGTTCAAGGAGAAATGGAATAATGCAGTGATAGGAGGAAAACAGATGGTCTAACTAAACAGATCAGTAACAACATTTACATTTTTTCAAGTTAAGTAGGATTGGAAAGAGGATCTAAATAATGAAAGATCAGAACAGTTTCTAAATTCTGAAGGAAGGACATTCCAAACATCACGCACTTCAATATCAGAAAAAAACAGAACACCGTGCAATAGCAGAAAAAAACGAACGTTGTGCAATAGCAAAAAAAAAGGAACATTGTGATTTAAGTCATTTTAATTTTATTTGATCATGCACTACTCTGTGGAAAGCTCTTTTTGTTTTGGTAAGAGTACTGCAGTGCAACTGCATCTGAATTAGTGCTGCTAAAGCAGGACGGTGTGCCATTCTGTTAAGCAACAAAACAAATAGGGGTAAAAATTAAGGAAGAGCAGTTTATAAAGGGCAATGGCAAAAAGGAAGTTTGTCTGATAGTAATGGTTAGAACATTACTGGACATGAGAAGATTACAGTGATGGGTTTTTACATCTGCAAGGTTGATAAAACAAGCATTTGGTTGGTTGCACATGGGTAGTGTATCTATAACTAAAACGTTAGTGATGAAAAAACACTAACGAAGGGCATAGTACTACCTCAGCCCTACTTTCCTTTACTGACATAGTGAACAAAGGTTGACACTGGTTTATCCACTTCTGCTTGACCTTTCAAAACCTTTAGACACTGTATCTCACCCTAAGCTTTTACAACACCTACAGAAACTTGGCTGTTCCCATAATGTAATAACCTGGTTTTCCCCTAAACAACAGACAACAATCAGTCAGATGGCAAAACCAACTATCTTCTTTCTTAGTAAACAACACAGGTGTCCCACAAGGATCCATATTAGGACCAATACTTCTTAACATTTTCATTAATGATCTACATAAAGTTTCCCAGGACAGCATGCTAATTCAGTATGCAGACGATTCAACTATCATCTCATCCTCATATGATTTCACCAACCTCCAAAAAATAACCCAAGATGCTTTCTCCTCTATATAAAACTGGCTGAATGACTCTCAATTAATGCTTAACCCCCCCCCAAAAAAAAAAAAAACTAAACTGTTATTATTCTCATCAAAACCTCCAACTACAGAATTCAAAATTCTCTCCCATAACAAAACAGTAATTGAACAGGTACAATTCACAAAACTACTAGGAATTATTATCGACAACAAACTCTCCTTTGAACAACATATATTGAACACAGTAAAGAAGACCCATTTCAAACTAGGCAAATTATACCGGCATAAACTATACCTTGATAAGCAAATTAGGAACAAACTAGCAAACACTTTGCTCATTCCATCCGTTATGTATGGTAGCCCCATTTTCACCAACCTCCATACATCACTTAGTAGAAAGCTACAACAATGTCACTATAAAAGAGCAAAATTTTCACCAAACTTGGCCAACCATTCTTACCACTGTACTGCCCTCTCAAACCTATCCTGGCTAGACTGCCACCACTACCTCCAATTCACTCAACTCTCTATGGCCCATAAATTAATTTTTCAACCCGATAGCTGCCCCGCTCTCCAATTCATCTTACACACATATATCCCTACTTAATCCCTCCACTCTTCTGAGAAAACACTATTAAATGTAACCAAACCCAACAAGAGAGCAGGACAATCCCTAAATTCATACAACATAGCAAAACTATGGAATACCCTCCCCTCCAGCATTACCCAGCTAGCCACCCCAAAACCCTTTAAAGCTTCACTAAAAACTTATTTTTACAAAACCCAAGCTGTACATGTAATATACAATGTAACCCCCCCTTAAATAGATAACCAACTAAACAAGAACCCTACCTTGTAATACCTCTCATTTCATCTTTACTGAAGTACTAGAAGACCTTACTATTTGTTCCATCACAAATTTCTGTGTTGTAGTTTTTTTTTTTTTTTTTTTAACTGTAATTTTGAAGCTTGCTAAATAATGTAACATCTGCTTTTCAATTGTATACTTTTCTGTAGTACTCACTTTTGTTTCTTATTGTTTTAAAACTGCAGATCCTCATCTCCCCTGATATGTAATCTAACTATATAAGTTTTGTTGTATTGTTAATTCTGGAGCTTTTCTCCTCAGGGCCTCTACTGAAAATGGGTCCAGTGCCCAGTGGACTTTCCCGGTCAACAAATGCCAATAAATAGTAATAAATAATCTTTTAAGAACTTTTTAAAGATAGTTGTATTTCGGGATTTTTTTAAGTTGACTAATAGCATAATTTATTCAAGTTCTGGAATGAGAACATTCTATTTAGAGTATCTGGCATTAGTGGAAGATCTGATTAGTCATTTAGTAAGCGAATGGTGAAGGACTTTGTCTAATATACTATCAACGTGACAGCCGCAGGTAAAGAAGGATATAGAATCATACCAAGGTACCTAATAAGTGTATCCCTGTATAGCAGGACTCAAAAGAACAACAAAGATGGAGAGTGCAGTTATTGGAAAGATGTTGTTGGTTTCCAAAACAATGGATTTAGGTTTACTAATGCTGACAGCAAGAATTGTGCTAGCAGAATCAGAATCAGACAAGAAAAGTTTTGTATGTTGGAAGGAGTGGTAGAAGAAGCAGGTCATCTGCATAAAGTATTGTAATTACTTGAGGAAGACGAAGGGAATGTACTGTTAAATTATGGGAAAAATATAGGGTCAAGAACAGAAGTTTGTGGGACATCAGATTTTAAAACAGGCAAGTAATAAGAGGATGCCAGTGACTCAAACTAGGAAAGGTTTGTAAACAGCATAACTAGTAAAACCACTGGTGGTGTCCTAAGAGAAATCAGTGCAACTAAAATGTTGAATTAACAAGGAAGGATTATCTGAATTAAAGGTCTTTTTAAGTTGAAGAAGGCAGCACTGGTGTTAACTTTCAGGGGTAAAATTAGGGTGAGGAGGCAGCTGCTCCAGGCACAAGGTGTTGGGGACGCACTAGCACTTGCTGTTGTGATGGCATTGCAGTACTGCCATTCATCAATTGTCTATGCTGTATCTGTGGTCAAGAGTGTCACCCTGAATTACACTGTGTGTGACATTCTTAATGTAGCAAGTGACTTGTTACCTCTGTCACAGTAGTTTCAAGCAGAAACCCCTTTTATAAGTCCTAAAGTTCGGGAACTGCAGTGGATGCTAGATAAGCTAGCTACGCTTTGTTCATCTTGATAAAGTTTTATATATATGTTTCAGTACAAAATTAATGCAAATTGCTAAAACCAGATGAGAGAAATCACCCCAAGCATGTTCACTGGCACCCTTTCAGCCCATGAAGAACAGATTTCAGTTAGCCTTTGATGCTTTTCAGCTTAGAAAGTATTGACATTCTGTTGGCATGGGCAGGAGCTTGACCTGGTTTTTGGACTACAAAGTGACCTCCAGACTGTTACTCCTTATACCTAAGCATCCCAAGTGACACAGTGTACTTGGATCTTGTTAAAAATGTACAGTTTTGACAAATTACACTGTACAATTGCCACAAACTTCTATACTTCATCAGGATAGCCAGCCCTAGAGACAAACACACAGACTAAAGGCTGCAAAAATTGTCAACAGTACATAAAGGTACCCAGCCCAAAGTAGGTAGTCAAACTACAATACAAGCTCCTGACAGCCTCATATTACATTAAGATAATATAATTTATTCATTAGCCTTATATTACATTAAGATAATTTAATCATTTGTATTTGTTAAATATCATAGAGTTCTAATTCATATGGACCATTTTCCGGCCAATGTTAATTGGCCACTTTCTGACTAGGTATGCAAGAGAAAAATATATTGCCACTACAATAAAGGCAACAGTTGTTGTTGTTGTGTCTTTCGGCTTTTCCCAGTTAGGGGTCGCCACAGCGGAACTCCGGTTCACTAATAATTGGTAGTTGATTTTTTTTACGTGCCGAGTTACCAGCCCTGACGCACAACCTTCAATGAAGGTATGCCCATTCACGCATGTCTCCACGCAGAAGATGCTCTAGCTGAGAATCGAACTGGACAGCGTCTTACTGTGAGGTGACAATGCTACCGCAGTGGTAAGTGATATTTCCTTGTACTGGGTGATGGGCTCCAAGTAATTTTAAGTAATTGTTGTTGTGCTGGTTGCACTTAGTTCTGATTCACATGCATACACAACTGTCTAAAAATATTACTATGTAGTATTTCTCTCTGATTTTATTAGTAAAGGTGCAGATGTCCACATTAACCCTACTTCTGTCCATTTTTTTTTAAAAGTCAGTAAGGGTAAAAGGTGGGGGGGTGCCAGGCCCTTTAACTACAAAAAACTAAAGATAAATATTCCAAAGTTATGGCTTGTCAATTTGCCATCTTTTAGTATTGCCCAAGTAATAATCCAACAGCTACTTTGAATTCAGAGGGCTGTGCGGCCAAGTAATAATCCAACAGCTACTTTGAATTCAGAGGGCTGTGTGGCCTTGGAGCTCATGGGTTAAAGCACTGAACTCTTACAACAGGGATCTTGAGTTCAAATCTCATGAAACCTTTTGCTTGTACAATGAGATCTCACTACTATGGCCACAAGGGGGAAGGAACTCATTTAACATTTCTCAATGTATCAAAACTACTTTCACATTTTTGATGTGTAATTTGCATGCAGGAATAGCAATTTTGTTTTAACACATGAAAATGCTAATGTCAATGACATCACTCTGGTTACATGATGCCTTTTATTCCATAGTTCCCTATAGAAAGATAAATGTAATCCTTCTGAAGGATTTTACTTGCCTGCATTTTTGTTTCTGAAATCTTGCTGCTATTTCTGAATTTTCCACTGTTGCTCAGTCTGTTCTGCCATAAGTATCTATTTCCTAGATATGTAAAAGTTCTCACAGTCCTAGCATGTTCATGTTATTGCTGCTCCTAAGCTACACTGTTGTTAGTCTTGCTGAATCTGTTTCTTTCTAGCCATAGAACTTTTAACTGTGGTTGAATTATTGCTGTTGAACCTTACTTTCTGTACCGTATTTCTTGTGTGCTTGAATTATTTTTGTTGATCTGTGTTGTTGTTACTGTTACTGAATTTGTTGCTACTGTTGTGCAGATTATTCTGCTAGCTGTAGAGCTTGTTACTGTGCCTCAATTATTATTTCTAGTTCTCCTCTGCTGTATTTCTTTGACAATCTTGCCAGCTGATGCACAGGTACCCCATTCACCTGCAGCTTCAGTTCAGTGGATAATGTACCAGAGAGGTTCTTGAGTTTTAGTGCTCCCATTGCTAGCTGAGTTATCAAATGTTCCTGTAGTTTTTGGGCTTTTGTTATTAGCAGACTTACTGATTTAACTAGCAATAGTCTCAGTCTAATTCATTGTGTACATGACGTCTATACAATGTTTGAGCCGCTACTGCTAGCCAAGTTTGTGTGTTATTGTCACTAGTTGTGTTCTGATACTTTAAATAGCTGAAGCTCCAGATTGCCTTGCATTAATAATTTAGTGGTCAGCCGCCAAGATATTCTAACAACTTTGGCAACTAAAGTAGTGTTACCATCTTCTTTGCCTATTTGCCATGATTTGTCAGTTGTCTCTAGTCTCTTTTATGACCAACATGCTTGAACTTGACACCACAGTGAGGCAGCGTTACGCTCACTGATAACCCTTCAATCTTAGCAGGCAGTGATACTATTTAAGAGGTGTAAACACTGACTCAACTTGGAGGTTTACCTCTTACCTTTCACCAGTGTTACTAAGCATCCTTCTTGTAGTACACAGCACTGTGGCAGTAAACACTCACATGCTTTGATTCTAAGTGATTGTTAAGTCTCCAAGACATATCACAAACAAAGCTCAGCCATGTAGGCACACTACTATACTCACGTCTGCATCCTTAGCCATCACTACAGTCATCACCACTGCAAGCCTACACCTATAAGTCCAAAAAGCCTGCAGACGTCCAAGGTAAAGTCTTAGTAATTGGTGACTACAGTTATATATACTGATACTGTCCTAACCAGGCTGGACAAAGTACAGGTCACACTAAACTGTGTCTCAGGCACTAGAATTGGTGATGTGACTATAGCCCCTAGACCCCTCCACCCTGAGTATGAATATAATCTTGTGTTTGCCCATGTGGGGATAAATAATCTTAAGCCATCTTCCTTGGGGAGATACAAAAATGACATGAAGGAGCCCTCTATGTATGTGTCTGAGGCAAGAAACATTCTAGTCTTAAGCAATGCACTGCCATCAGCAAGAATGACACAGCAATACAAATGCAAAATAGTTGGCTTTAACAATTGGCTGTAATACTGCTGCCACTCTAGAGGGCTGTGATTTAGTGTGTGTCAGCTTGGGTGGAAATGGCTGATATTCTTACTTGCTTTGCCTCACATGGACTGACCCCCTCCTACCACCAAGGTTTCTGCATACGGACTAAAACTTTTGAATCCCACACAGTGCCTTTTTAAGAAAGTCTATATCCTGGACATACCAATTTAGTTAAATCGAGTTTGACTAACATCACAATAGCACTGCTTAATGTTAGTACTTTAAATAAGAAAATTCCTGAATATGAGGCCTTCCTGACCCTTAAGCACATTCATATCTATACTGCTATTGAAACTTGCTTCTAGTATACAGATAAAGCTCTCTCTATAGCATTTAGTGTATTTATTGATTCAGACCCATCAGGAACTGGGGAGATCTTTGTATTTATGTGTAACATCCTTATCTTATGCCAAATTTCACATGACACCAACCTCTAAATACCATATCCTCACAAATTATAGATTTCTGTCAATGTTGCCTACTAATTGTGAATTACACCTGAATGGAAAAATATCTATTAAACCCAGTGCATTGCATTTATAGGTTCATAGCAGGCTACTAGGCTAACAGCCCAAGAACCTTTACAAGCCTATCTATATTTATCCCGAGTTTCACAACTATTCATAGACAGGCAAACTCTCCTATGGCATAGTAATTAATACCAACTGCCTCTGTCCATGAGGGATACAGGCGCTAACCCAGGAATGAATTTACGAATACCAATTCACTGGTCTAGGTTGCACTTGAAGAGGGTCAGGGAGGGGCTCTGCTTCATGTGAAAGGGAAGCTTGTTCTAGAAAATGGGTAGTCTCTGAGAGACACATTTATCTCTCCAGCATGATTTGGTCATGTTAACGGTTAGGTTAAGATCCATGGAGCGAGTCACCCTTGTAGAGTTTGGTTTATGGATGTCTAACATCTCCATCAGGGATGGATCAAACACAGGCACTCCTTAATAGCCTGTCAGAGACAGAATACAGTGATAGGGCTTTCAGTGTCTAGCACAGGACTTGTTTTATGTACTCTATATTTTCTTGGTACATAACCTCTGAGATCTCTCCAGCTGCTGCAAATATCTGTTGGGTTACATGCAAAATGGTGCATTGTACTCAATTATTGGTCTGATGAGGTCTGAGTACAATGGAATTATAACTTTCTTTGATCTGCATGTCATGTCTTTACTTATGAGATGTGCCACATTAAAGGACTTCCTAACCATTGTGGATGCATGGTGGTTGAAGTTTAGATTGCTATTAACCTGATTACCCAGATCATGTACCACTGGGTCTACTCATAGGGAATTGCTGTTTATATTGTAATTAGCAGGAGTATGAGCTTTCCCAAAGGGAATAATTATGCATTTTTTCACATTTAGTTTCAATCCATGGCTTTGGCACCAATCACTTGTCTGCATTAATCCTTTCTGCAGTATATTGGCATCGTTCGGGGACTCAATAATTGCTCCCAATTTGCAGTCATCGGTGAACATGGTCAACCACAGGCCATCCACATTTGCCTGGACTTCTGAGAAATAAACTCTGAACAGTAAAGGGCCCAGATCCCTTTGGTATGCCACTGGTCACTGGCCTTCTAAAGGATGTGAATTCACCTACTTTGACAGTGTGTATCCTGTTGTTGAGACAATTTGCTACCCACTTGGTGATATACAGGTTAATTTCCAATTGAGAGAATTTCTCCATACTACCTGAGTGGGAGATTTGTATCATATGCCTTGCCTAGGTCAAGGTAGATGGTATGCACAGCCTTTCCCTCGTCCATGGCCTTGGTGGCCTTTTTGAAAAAGTCAGCCAGGTTTAACAGATATGATCTACCCTTAATGAATCTGAACTCGGTTGGGTCAAAAGTCTGGGGATTACCTATGTCCTTGTTGATAAGGCTCATGATGAGTCTTTCCATGGTCTTGCAGATGAGGTCAGGCTTATGGGTCTATAATTCCCTGGGTCAGTTGATGGTCCCTCTTTGTGCAGAGGGATGACTGTTGCTGCCCTCCATTCTGCTGGAACGTAGTCTTTCCAGAGGCTGTAAATAAGTAGGGTTTCCTGACCCTTGAGCACATCCATATCTATACTGCTATAGAAACGTGTTTCCAATGTACAGATAACACTCCCTAGATGATTTCAATTACCATTCCATGAATCAGAATATATACACAATGAATAATAAATACACACAATGTTTCCTACATTTTGTAAATGCTAACTGCCTAGACCAAATCATACACCTTCCCACTAGTGCCACACACCTTCTTGACCTTGCCTCACCAATATTGTCCATGCTTGTATCTCACTGTGTACCAAACCCACACTGATTAGGTCTGACTATCAGGGGAGTCATCTTCTCCTTCAGAACCAATACCACCTCCCACTGATCCCTATTACATTTAAGATCTACTCTAAAGCCAACCTCCTACTGATTTTCGATAACCTATATAGACTACATACAGCCTTCCCCCTCCACCTCCCCCAAATGGGACAAACATATTCTCATGCTGCAATATTCATCTCCAAACTCTACTCCAATCTAAACAGCTGCGTTGAGGCATCTATTTCTATGCAATATACATACAATGGAAAATTCAGGAATACATCGTTATGATTGAGATATGACAAATATACTGGGATAAATAAGATATCCTCCTTCCTTCACCATTTAATGGATTTAAAATGGTTAGCAAAGTACTCAATTAAAATATAAGGTTGCCTGTGAATTAAGCATTGTCACCTCTACCAGAGTCAGCTGCAAAGCTTTCTTCAATCATATCCAGGATATCAAAAGTAATATTCAGTTCTGCTCTGACATAATACCCAAGAGCTCCTAAAACACCACTTTGATAGGTCTGGACAACCGATTGGGCCATCTCCTGGCAAGTACCAAAAGAGCTTTGCACACCCTCTACTTAACATATTTAACTTCAGTCTCTTCACTCGCTATGTACTGGACATTTGGCAAATGTCTACACAAATTCCGCTATGCAAACATTGCCCCACTGCAGATCCAGGTAATTATAGAACCATAAGTCTCACAGATATCATTGATAAGGTCATGGAACATAAAATAGCACATCTCATAAATATTAGGAACTTTTAGTCCCTTGATACAAATCAATTTGGTTTTATTTAAGGTAGGTCCTGTATACTTAATCCAAACAACTTCTTTCATAGGGTCACAAAAGCCATAGGTATAGGCTACAATGTCCACAGTTCTTATCTGAACCTACTGAAGGCCTTTCATACAATTCCCTAATCAGATATTATCAACAAACTTATTAACAATAATCCTTACATCACCTACTGGCTACCCCAGTAGGCTGAAGGACAGGAGAACATTGAAAAGGACTGTGGGTACCTCCTCCTTCTGATGCTGAGGTGGATGTTGATGAAAAAGAGCTCATTAGTTTTGTTAATGACTGCAAACTGGATGCCACCATACACTCGCGAAACAGCATGCATATTCACCAAAAAGAACTTGATCGGGCTAACGCATGGGGCATTCGTCATGGGCACAAGCTCAATGCCAAACATAATATGGTATTATTTAGCAAGCAAGAATCCACCCCACCCTTCATATCCTATCAAAGACACCTTATTAAAACTCAGTCTTTAGGAATCTGGATATTTTCATTGATAGTTATCTAGCTTTTGACCATCATGTATCAGTCATTGTAAGGAAATCCTTATGAGTAGCAAAATTCATTTCTTAAAACATATCTTCCAGGAGTAAGGAAGTCATTGTCTTTTAAACTTCCTTTGTCTGATACATCATAGAATACAATGCCCCCTTTAGAATGCACCTCTTTAAGTAACTCATCCAACTTAAAAGGCCCCAAAGATTTCTGACCAGGAAAATTACTGGTTTAAACAAACTTACCACCACCAAGATATTAAATACCTACTCACTTTACTCTGTGTCACAGATGCTCCTTTGTGGTGATCTGTGGCACCTACGCAAAAGAAATAGCACTGCAAACATCCAGACCACATTCTGTAACCTTCACTGATACATAAATAGTACATGCTGGAGTGAGACATTTTTAACCCAGTAAATCTCCTACTTATGGAATAAGTTTCATCTACACATTAGTCAGTCCAACACAGTGGCCAATTTTATAGGTTCACAGGTAAGTACTATGCTAGCTGCTCTTGCAGCCCATTTTAAGCCTAGCTAATTTCCTGTTTAGTGCTCAAAATAACCTATCCCATTTAGTTATAGATTGGTCTTACCCAGCCCATGGTCAATAATTAGGGTCCATATTAAAATAGCAAAACCTCACTTACGCGAATACCTAAACGCTGACACAAATAGCGAACCGCGAAAACACCAAACGTCCTGAAGCGCGAAATTCAAAATATTGAATTATCATAGTTGGCCCTTATATGGTATAGCTCCCTAATGTAAACGTGCAATAGTTACGGACCGGACCTTAGGGTTAGGGTGCGGGTTAAGGTAAGTGCATACATAGTAATACATGCAATCTTTACTTTAGGGTTAATAGTAGGGTTATGCTAAGTGTATGTATAGTATTATAGTTGTGTAGCTGAATGTATACGTAAATTATACTTTTCCCGTAGTTGGGTGTTGTTTGTTTATAGTTAGATACAGTTGTGTGTAGTGAATGTTTGATTAGGATATGGGATATATGGGTGAAGTGTAGATATGGGGAAGTGTGGATTATTTATTTTGTTTGAGTAGGTAGTACGTAGCGAGTGGTGGGGTTGGCCAACTATGGCAATTTGATATTTTGAATTTCGCACTTCAGGACGTTCGGTGTTTTCGCGGTTCGCTATTTATGTGTTGGCATATAGGTATTCACATAAGTGAGGTTTCAGTATTTTAATATAGACCCAATAATTATATATGATCCCTAATCAGAATAACTGGGACTATACCATAGATAATTTGAGGGGACCTACGCATGGGATAAAGAATTTAGAAGCTGCATCTGTCCATTAATAGTACAAGGAGCAGTCCTATGGTATATTTTCTGTTTCCATTCATAGATCGAAGTTGCACTTTAAAATGGGCATGGATGAACTTTGTTTTATGTGGATAGGGAGTCTGTTCCACAGTAAAGATATCTTATGCAAACTATCCCTGTCCCTCCTAACCATTCTGTTGATGCTGCAGAACAGGTTTAGATCCCTAGAATCAGATGACATTTGACTTACGTGCAGTAAATCCATCAATGCTAGGTCAGAACTTAATTGAGAAGTCCTTCTGATGATTAGATGGGAAATTGTAAATTCACTCCATGTGAGCATGGTATTTCTCAATTGGGGAGCCTAACTGGTCCAATTATTCTTGGGCGTAAGCTGGCTAGGCTTCTTGATGGTCTTCTGGACCACATGTCTATATATAATTATTAAACTATGAAGAAGGGGTCAAGCACAGAAACTCTGAAAGAACTGTATGCTGATTGCAACTTTAATATAGCATGAATTACTTTTCTGCTCATCAAAATGAAATCATAAGGTGACTGTCATGCAGATGCTACTTTGTCTTATTAGAAATGAGCATGTTCTATTAAATGTGCTTTAAATGGATAACTAGACATGGCAGATATGCCGTACCTGACTTGCAACTGGTGGGTTTAACTCAACCTGGTTCTCTGAAATAGAATGTATGCAGAGAAATTACACCCACCTGCTGTAAATCATTTTCATCATACTGCAGATCTCAGCCAAAAGCAAAAGTGCAGCAAACATTCTTGACAACTATACCATTTTTGTTTGTCTGTTTATAAATTTAAGTATAACCAATGTCACAAAGGGGAGACGAGAGAAAAACACACACTTTAGTCATAGCTGTTTGTACACAAAAATTGTTACACCAAATGAGCAGTACAGTAATAAAACCTTTCAGGGATGCAAAGAAAAAGTAAATGTCAGTACGTCATTAAAGCAGTGTTCAGTACCTCAGCTGATATAAAAATAACTGCTGGGAATATTTTAATACCAACTACATCACTTCTGGTAATACTATCCACTGATGCCAAAAATGGGGTAAACTATATTATCTCACAGTGCAATCTCAAGACAGTTACATACATATACCAAGAAGGAAAAAACGAAAGGTACAGCAATAAAAGAGTCACTTCTACAGACAGAAATGTAATGACAGCACAAGGGCATTAAAGGTAGCTGCGGAAACATAAGCTCATTTAAAACAATGTATGCAGTATTGTAATTCCTGTTTTTTCATAATTTTTTTATAACAAGCATTCTTTGTTGCCACAGACTGGGATTCACTACTAACTGTATTACTTTGTTCAAAATTAAAATACCATTAGATAAATGAACACGCAAGAATCATTCACTCTTCCACATACAGCTTAAGGGAAACATTTTTTCTATGTTATGGAAAGAGACCTGAATATTTAAATTAACTGAAAATATACTGGATGTACAGCAAAATGTCATTTGTATTGTGTGTGTGTAATTTTAGTAACAATGGGTTGTGTGGGGAGGGGTAGCAGACCATAAGAATACATTTAATAATTACTAAATAAATAAATAACACACACATAAGTAAGCAGATGTTCTGTACCCATTGGGCTGTTTTCTGGCAAATATAAATGAAGTCTAATCCCCCCAACACACATGAAAGCTTTTTTTATTTGTAAAAAACAGAAATGCATATTAAAAGTAAGTGTTTGCTAACAGCACCATGGCACAGAGGGTAGTATTTCTCCCTTATAGCAAGAAATTCTCTGGTTCACGTCTCACACTGGGTCATTCTGTGTAGAGTTTGCATGCCCTCTCAATGTTTGTATAGGTTTTCTTTAGGTGCTCTGGTTTGCTCACACTTTCCAAAGGCCTACAGCAGGGGGATTGGGGACTCCGATAAATTCTTCTTAGGTGTGAATGTGTGTGCATGCCTGATGTGGAAGAAGGACTTGGCATCCTACTTCCATTTAACTCTTTGCCTCAAACTCTGTGGTGGCTGCTTGTGGGGTGGGGCGTCACTCAAAGTCAGCGGTTACTTGTGGTAGACAGAGACAAACTTATATTATTATTTCTTTTTAATATGTTATGGTTCTTGGTCTATCCCTACATACAAACCTGGGCCAACTGTTGGCATTGTTAAGTAGTTGTGCATTGGCATAGGCAAACGCATAATGTTACAGGGTAGGAAAATTAATTTAGAAATTTCAGTTTAGGGGTCGACAAAAATGATTTTCTGTGTGCACACATATTAAAATGCATCCTAGCTGCTCTGTTGTTCATTATCAGCTACAGAAATAATTTGGTTTACTATCTGAGTATATTACATTGAATCTAAATGTTAACTGTTTATTTTCCCACAGTTGTTATAACACAAATGATTGGGTGAACAACAGTAATTTATGATTCTTGACCATCAACATCTTCTCTTCTGGCTGTTAACAGTTCCTACTTCTGCAATATGGCAGTCAAATGAAAACCTTTAAAAAAGATACAAACAACAATAGCCAAACCTTGTTTCCTCACAACTGCATGTTTTCAGCTTTTTCTACAGCTGTAGGCCTGGTCTTCCATCCCTGACAATATCCAAAGTCATTCCAGTACATATTTTGCATGACTGCAATGCCTTTCTTGAAGAACTACATGGAGTAGTCTAAAGGGAATTTCACAAGTGCCTGAACAGCAGTACCAACAGCTGTCCTTCAAGATGCAAACTCCCAAAAACTCTCTGAAAATGTGGAAAAAACATCTAACTCCATTGCACCATGTGGTTTACACATACTCAGATTATACATCATAGAAAGCGTATCTCAGAACTAACATGAATAAATACATTGCAAGTTAATGACAACGCATAAACCCCATACCAAGACAACACAAAACAAAACAAAATATTGCTTAACATGACCAACTAAAACTGACTCTACTGTGAAGTTTTTCCCAATGGAGGGCTTCCATAGGCAAAGTAAAAGCTTTGTTTGCTCCAAGGAAACCCTCAAACACACAAGCATTGATACAAGCATAATTTTACACTGGGAAACTTAATTCACAGAGAAAGAGAGACAAAGAAAGAGAAATCAAATAGCCTATGAAAAAATCTCTGAAATTATATAGTCTGAGTAGCCCTGTTGTTGCTACTGACATCTAAGCTACAACATGACTGAAACTGTACAGTCCAGTGTTCACACTCACACCTACAAATGCTAGTGATGGGAGAGTCACATGTACAGACATTTATAGGCTACTATGCAAAACAAAGTCATATACGTGAAAGGTACAGATGTGCATGTTCTCCTCAGCCCCGCTTCAATTCCCCACCATTTTGCACTTCATAACAATTTCAGGCATGTTGAACACCCTCTTAAAAAAAAAAAAAGCACTTAACCAGAAAGCACAGAAGTACAAACACATACACATTAGAATTCCAGGCATTTGCAACGCAACCCTGCCTCAATCAATGGCCAGATCAGCAGTATTAACTAGGCTGCCCCAGAACAAAACACAGAAGTCTGCAGGCTACATATGAGTGACCAACCAGATGAAGTGTGAAATGTGAACTGGAATTCTTAGAAACGTAAGAGATGTGAACGCTGAGTAAGAGAGTCATTCATAAGCTGCGACTCCTCTGCTCAATAAATCAGCATATATAGACTAGAGCACTGTACGTTAGTAGCTCTTAGCATCGTAGAAGTCCAGACTGTAATGCAAACATGTTACAGTGCCCTGAGCAATAACAAAACATTAAGAGCAGCATTTAGTAAGAATATCAATGTAACACTACATGAATGTAATTTAGAGTCATGTAAATTTAAAACAAGCACCAGACTCCACGCTCCGATGTTAATAAAATGCTCCTTTAATGCAAGGATTCCACACAAAGTCAATACTCCAAAATACACTATGACAAGTCAGAAAAAATAGCGTAAAGCGCTTTTCATCTGGATATCGTCCAGACTTCATCAGACAATCAATAACATTCAAACCACAGTTTAAAAGTCCCTTGTCATAAAATGTGAAACTATCACATCTTCTCAGCTTATCCACCAACAATTAAAGATGTATATGCCGTGTGAAAAATCCTAACACTTTGTTTCAGTTTAAAAGCATATATTAAAGTAAATATACTGCATACAAATCAGGTACGCTAGCTCATCCTAAAAAGCTACTAAAGTCTAAATATAACGGTGTTTACTGAGTCGATTTAAGATGAACCGTGTGATTCAACATAATTTGAATACAAGTTTAAAACAACATGACACTTTGTAATACAACCTTGATGATAGTTTTTGGATACAGAGGAGATGTGTTTGTTATTTCTGTAGAAAGGAACACTTATACACACACACTGACAGGGCTTTGCAGTACTTACTGTGGAGCCAACAGCCCTACCCCAGCCATAGAGATCAATGGGTGCACTCTGTTTCACCTCCCAAATACTGCAGTAAAGCTTTTCTTTGAACTGTTCTACACTATTCCATTCCCATCAAAGGCACAGGGGATACTTAAATGGCTAAAGCCACTCCCTCAGACTGCCATATCTGCATGCATCTTTCGTCGGCATGAACTCTGTGGCACTACAAGTTGGAGCCTTCTTACTTCTGTGGCACGACAGTGGTCTTTGAATCATTACCTGTATTAGGCACATAACAATCCTGCAAAAAATTAAGACTGCACACTTCATTATGTGCTCTTGAATCCTGTTTTTTTTTTTTTTTTTCATGCTGCCTCTGGGGGGGGGGATAAAATGACATCTGTAGGCTGAAATGGACATGGTTAAATCCAGTGATAAGGCTGAAATGGACATGGTTAAATCCAGTGATAAGTCTGGGTTTTTGAGGGTCAGATTGTAGACCATGACTACATTGGACAGGCTAGTTTAAGCTGTTAAACTGACCTCCCATGAAGCACCTTCACTTCAACACATTTTGCACCTTTATTCTGTGTTAACTTTCAGAGTGGTTATAATTTATTATTATAAAATTTGTCTTTCCACTGCTAATGGTCCACATCAACAGAACCTCTGCCTCACCCTGGATAATGCCAAGCTGTTACCAATAAAACAAGGAGAAAAATTACTGTAAAATTCACTATTCTTCAAACTCCTGAAACTTACTCCTGCATAGCTGCAAAGTTAATCTCAGAAACCTCTTCCACACCTTCCCCACAACCTTTGAGAACCAAAATATAATGCACCAACCATGCATTTTCAGTTCTGGTTCATAAACTCTTGTCATTTCTACTACCTCATCTAAAAGAAAGCTTGTATTACCTGAAATTGGGGCCATAATTAAAACCACACCTCTTAAAACAAGCCCAGCACAGGTGCTTCCAGGTAGGTCACATAACCTACAAACTCTATCCACTTCCACTAACTCCAGCTCTGTTCTCACTCCCCTCTCATCTCCTCAAGACGGGAAGACATATTAGCTTCCACTCTAACTTGTAAATAAGATACAAATTGATCTATTTCATTTTAAAATGATCCAAGACAACATGTACATACTGTTCAAATGCTATAATTTTTCTGCTACTACATGTGGCATTCACAATAAATTCTGCCTTTGTGTTTAATTGATTGTGTTATCTGTGATATCTGCTCATTGCTCCAGTCACATATTACCTTTCATAGGTTCATAGGGAAGTACTAGGTTAGCTGTCCTTGCAGACTATTTTAAGCCTAGCCAGTTTCCTTTTTGAGGCTTGAATTAACCTATTCCATTTGGTATTATATTGGCCTTACCCATCCCATGGTTGATAGTTACATATTTTATTTTTTATTTATTTTTATTTTATTTACCAGGAAATTCCAACTGGATGCAGGTCCTTTTTCAGCGGATGCCCGGGGAGAAAAGGTCAGCATCATGTACGTGATAAATAGCGATACAAAGTTGCAGCAATAGTAAACAACATTACAGGTTGTTAGCTTTAATACAATAACAAAAAGCTATCAACAATATATACAGTAAATGTTGCAAGTTAAGATAGTTTCTTGTCGTTTATAATATTAGTAACAAAGTTGTCAGACAAGACTACTAGCTAATTCTAACTGTGGTTAGTAGTGGCGGTAGTATAGTTGGGTTAAGAGTCTAGGTGGTGGGGGGGATGTTATTCTGGATTAGAACAAGGACAAAGCCAGTGCAAATGTAAGTGGAATTTGAGCGCAGTCTTGAAAAGGCTGCTGGAAGGTAGAGTAGTTATAAAGGGTGGAAGATTGTTCCAAAGTTTAGATATGGTACATGAAAATATGGCTTCTGCTGCTGAATTTTTGGGTTTTATAACAGTGAGTTGATTTTTGTTGCTTAATCTTAGGGGCCTCGTGGAGTGATAGGGTTGGAGAAGGGTTTGAAGGAAAGGGATGTTATGGGGGTAGTTAATAAGTTTATGAGCGAGGGTGAGTTGATTAAAGTGAAGGAGTTGTGGGAGTTCTAGCCAATTTAGTTCTTTAAGGGAGATACAGTGATGGCTGCGGTAGGAGGTTCCAGTGGCAAATTTAGCAATTTTGTTTTAACAAGCATCCAGCTTGTGTAGGTCTGTTTGTCTAAGGTTGGTAAGTATGGGGGATGCATAGAGTAGGGTGGAGATTAGTTGGGAATTGGCTATGGAGATTCTAGCTGCCTTGGTTAGGAATTGGCAGCTTCGATATAATGCACCAAGTTTCTTGGGAACTTTTTTTATTGTGAGAGATATGTGGGTGTCAAATATAAGTATGTTGTCTATTTCCACACCGAGTAATTTTGTGTGTTCTGATGGAGAGATGATGGTATTTTCTTTGGCAAGAATGTTGAAGTGGGGGGTGTTTTGGGTGGCTTTGGAAGGTTGGAACAGGAGAGAAGTTTTGTCTTACTTGGGTTGAGTAGGAGCTGAGCATTGGATAGCCAGCTTTCTCTGTGTGATTTGTTGTAGTTCTGATAGAGTGGGGGCAGAGCAGATGAGAGCAGAGTCATCTGCATACTGTATAAGAGATGCTTGTGTGGTGGCAGTATGTAGGTTGTTAGTGAAAAGTGAGAATAGCAGACGGCCAAGGATAGACCCTTGGAGAACTCAGAGTAAACTGGGAGGCGAGGTGATAGGTTATCATCCCAGATTACTGATTGTTGGCGTCCATGTAGATAGCTGTGGAAACAGTTGCAGGCTGATTATGAGAAGGAGAGGTTGGGGAGAGTAGTAGCTCATGAGATACCATGTCAAAGGCCTTTGAGAGATCTACAAATACGGCAGTAGAGAAGAGACCATTGTTTTGTGATGAAGTATAGTGTTGGTGAAGGAGAGCAGAGCAGAGGTAGTGCTGTGATATTGCCTGAAACCATGTTGGGTTTTGGAGAGGAGATTATTAGCTAGGAGGTAGTTGGAGACCTGGGCGTTGATCCATTTTTCAAGTATCTTAAAGAGACGGGAAGAGGATAGCAATGGGGTGGTAATTGGAGAGGTCGGTGGAGGGGGTGCCTTTGTGGAGGGGAATGATGTGGGATATTTTCCATATCGAGGGAACATAGCCTTCTGTTACAAAACAGTTGATTAATATTGAAATTGGGTAGGCTAGTGTATCAGCTGCAATTTTCAAGTATTCAGAGGGGAGGTTTTCAGCTGAGAGTCTGGTGGGTTTAAGTTTTGACAGTAGTCTTTTTATGTTGGAGGTAGGTACTGAGGTGAAGAAGAAAAGAGGAGTGGGGGGTTTAGGGTTAGGGAAGTGTTGTTTGTTTAGATATATTATAGTTTCAGTGAAGTGTTTGTTGAAGGATTCAGCAATACTGCTGGAGGAGGGGGGGAATGGACGGCTGGGGGGTATCAACCTTCCCTGGGTGGAGGAGTGTTAATAGTGGACCAGAATTGCTTAGGATTGTGGTTGGTAGAGTTTAGGGTGGATTTATAGTAGAGGGATTTGTTTAATTTTATTTGCTTTTTAGCTTTATTGCGCAGTTCAAGGAATAATTGCCTATCTGAGTTATTTTTTGTTAGTCGCCAGTGCTCCCAGGCCTTATCTCTGGATTTTATTAGGGTTCTGGTGGTCTTTTGTAACCATGGGGCACACCTGGATATGACTTTGACATTTCTTACAAGAGCATGGGGTGTTTAGGATGGAGAGTTTTATCCCAAGTGAAAATAACTGGGATCATATCACATATAATTTGAGGGAACCCATTTAGGGGATAAAACATTTAGGAGCTGCCTCTGTATATCAGTAGCACAGGGGACAGTTATGTGGTAATTTTTTTTGTTTCCCATCCATAGATCCAAGTTGCATCTGACTATGGACAGGGATGAGCTTTGTTTCATGTGTTCCAGAGCAGTGGTATCCTCTGTGATATATATCTGGCCCTCCAAACCATTCTGTTAATGCTATAGAAGAACTTTAGATCCCTACACTGAGTATTTCTGATATCATTTGACTTGCTGAAGTTCAGCAGTTCCATCAGCACTGGTTTGGAGGATGCCTTGTATGCCAGTTACAGGTCACCTCTTAGCAATCTATGGGGATACAGCATAGTGACAGGGTTTTGAGTCGGTCCATTCAGGACATATTGTTTAGGCCTTGTATCCTTTTACTAAGGTATCTATGCAGACATTCTAGTTGTTGCATGTGTCTGGACAGCTACATGACAAAGGGGAGAGTATATTCTGTGATTGGTCTAATGGGGGACAATAACATGTCTGGATATTGACAAAATCCCTTTGTTTAGAAGCTATGCAATATATATGGACATTATTACAACAGACACATGATGGTCAAAAGTTTGGTCACTGTCCCATAAGTTCCCAACTGGGTCGATGCTTAGGGGGTGTTTTGTCAATGCGGTAGTCTGCTGTGGTAGATGACTTCCCAAAGGATATGACAATGCATTTTCTTAATGTAATTTGTCTACGGAAAGTTATATATTAGTCTGTAACTCTTGATTTTGCTTGTGATATCGTTCATTGTGGCTGTAACTAAAATTGGGCCAATGCAATCGGTAGTCTAATCCAGTAAACAAAATAAATAAATAAAATATTTCAGTATACCATAATTCTGAATACATTAACTAATGCCTTAGCAGATAGAGCCCACAATGTGTTTGTGCGTGTGTTGTGTGTCTGTGTGTGTGTGTGTGTGTGTGGGCACGCACGCACGTGTGTTGTGGGGAGGAGCACATGTTAGTGTTATTATTTACTAACATTTCTACAGCTGTTTTAACTATAAATAATAGTGCCTGGTGCAAGCACTTCACATTTGCAATGATAGTTTAAAGCTGCCCAGAGCAAAAAGCAGGAGGTTCTTGAGGTGATAAGTAAAGTACAGTGATCACGTGGCTTTTACTTGTGAATGGCAACCACAGATTACTTTTATGTATGTATGTGTGCATGCATTTTTTATTTATAATTTAGATTGTTTCCATTTCTGTATTTAATCATTTTTCTACAACAATTAATGGAAAAGATGCATGTCCCTCAAAATATCAGTAGGGCAAATCTAAAAATCTCTCATATTAGTAAAAATATGAAAAAAAATATGCCCGACTTTCTATCTTAACTTCTTTTTTTAATCCACAGCCACAGAAGCAGGAGTGTACTTCAAAAAAATAAATCTTTCTGTAAACATTTCTCAGCAGTAGTTTCCAGAAGAAAAACGGGACCCACTAAAGCATTGGTTCTTTCTGGAACAGTACCAGTATGACTAGAAGTTTTTCATTATATAAAAATGTCTGCACCACTCTGCACAGAGATTTACTCACACACCAATTCCAAAAAAAAAAAAGGTTAAATATAAATCAATATTTATTTATATAACATTTTATTATCAAGAAAGTCCAGCTGGGTATAGATCCCATTTTCAGTAAAGGCCTGAACAGAAAAGCTCCATTGACATACTAGAGTTTCATTACATACATTAATATAACATACCAGTTGCATGTGAAATCACAATGATTTCATATAAAGCTAAAAAAGAAAACCTAGATAAATACACATAAATGATAATAACATTTAAGTAGGAAGCAAATATTAGAAAAGTAAGAGTGATAAAGTACAAAAAGAAGATGAAACAAGAAATTAAAAGTAAGATGTGTGTTCATAGGATTACAGGAGGTTACTAGCCTATTGGCCCTGAGGCCCTTATAAGCCTAGCCAAGAGTTTAACCCATGTTTAGACAAGTCAATACCCAAAGCCCCTGTCCGGCAGGGAGGGGCACAGGTGGAATTCCAGGGGTGTATTTTCTGTTTCCCATCCAGTTATCTAGGTTGTGCTTAAAAAGGGATACTGCTTGAGGTGGAGAAGGAGTCTATTCCACAGAAGGGGGAGTCTCTGGGACACAAATCTGTCCTGCCAACAAGTCCTATTGATATCACAGACCAGGTTGAGGTTGCATGTACAGGTTGCTCAAATGGAGCTTGATTTGTGGATATGCAGCAATCCCATCAAGGCAGGTCTGAGATTACTTTGTATGCCAGAGAGAGGTCACCTCTGGGGAGTCTGTATGAAACGGAGGAGAGGGACAGGGCTTTTAGCCTATCTGTGTGGGGTAGATATTTGGGGCCCAAGATTCGCCTGGTGAGGAACCTCTGTGGTCTCTCCAGCTGTTGTATGTGGTTTGCAAGGTACATGCTAAAGGGGGACTTTGTACTCAATAATTTGCCTTATAAGGGAAGAATACAGGGATGTTATGATGTCTTTGTCTCTGGATGAAATACCCGTACTTATGAGGTGGGCCGTGTAGAAAGCTTTCCATACAATGGAAGCAGCACGGTGGTCAAAATTCAGGTTATCAACCTGGGTGCCTAAATCCCTCACTACTGATTGTGTAGTTAGGACATGGTTATTAATGTGATAATATGTGGGGATGTCATTCTCCCCAAAGGGGATGATAATGTATTTTTGGCATTCAGCTTGAGGCCATGTTTCTGGGACTAGTCATTTGTTTGGGAGAGACCCTCTTGGAGGACATCCACATCACTTGGGGAACTGATGACTACCCCCAGCTTGCAGTCAATCTGCAAACCTGGTCAGCCATAGCCCACTGGTTTTGGCCTGCACCTTAGAGAAGTATATTCCAAACAACAGAGGCCCCAAGACCAATCCCTTGGGTACGCAGCTCGTTACAGTTCTACTGCTTGAGATGGCTTCCCCTATTTTGATTAGGTGGGTTCTATCAGTGAGCCAGTTTGCTACCCATCAGGTAACATATGGATTGATGCCTAGTTGAGAGAGTTTATCTACTATGCCCAAGTGGGGAATAGTGTTGAAGGCTTTGACCAGGTCAAGGTAAGTGGTGTGCACCATCTTCCCCTCGTCCATGGCTTTTGTGACCGTCTCAAAGTCAACCAGATTTAACAGACATGACCTTCCCTTGACAAAGCCAAACTGTATGGGGTTGAGTGTTTGGAGGTTGCCAATGTCCCTGTTAAGATCAGGCTAGTGAGACTGCTGGATCTATAATTTCCAGAATCAGTGGACACTCCACCTTTGTGTAAAGGGATGACAGTGGCTGTCCTCCACTCGGCTGGGACAAAGCCAGTATACTCAGGCTTTGGTTGAATAGGGTGCCTAATGGTGCTGCAAGTTCATGCCTGAACTCATGTAGGATGCAGCCTGGTATGTTATCGGGTCCCATGGAAGCTGTCTTTTTTGCCTTTGAGAGGGCAGTGATGACCTATTCCCTAGAGATAAGTGGTAGGAGGCAGGTACTGGGGATGTCCTAATTTTCTGATGGGGGGACAGAGGGGAGAAGTTTTCGCTGAATCTGTCAGCCAGTAAATTGGCTGTATCTACAACATTTGTGTATGCAGTGTCCTTGACCACCAGTTCTGAACAGATATGGGTGCTTCCTTTGAGGTTGCGGACATATACGAAGAAGGCCTTATGATTGTGTGGCCAATTTGGACTCGAAGTTTGCTTTAGAGGATTTTACTATAAGCCAAAGAATGAGGTAGAGGAAGGAGAAGAAGGTATCAGTAAGACGAAAGGAGAAAAGAGGATTTGGGGGGGGGGGGTTTAAATATGGTGATAGAGAATGTGAGAGTAGAAGAACATGGCAGTAGGAGTAGTGGGCATGTGGAAGGAAGGGAGGGATGAGAGGGTGAAGAGAAGGGAAAAAGACTCTTGTCACATTCAGTGTGCAGCAAGGCAAGTATGCTGCTTCACTGGGGAAATGGTTGGCAAGCAGCTTGGAAACTACTGAAAAGGAAGCAGCGGCAGTAGCTGGACAGGAGTACACATAAGTGAGGAGGAAATCTCTGCACTGGTTAAATGGATCCACACTCAGTTGAAAGTGCATTTTGTCACAGTGGTTTTGTGTGTAGAATATGAGCTAAAGTTGTATTTCTGTAACTTATTGATTATGTAACCAAATTTAACCTGCGCGTGGTTTCTATCTGCATCATGTTCATGTACGTGGACTGCACATTTGTGCTAAGCTCTGGGCATAAACCGCTTTAAAAGATCAAAGGGTTTACTATTTTCTACTGCGGTTGTTTGCTAAATATAGATGGGCCACTTATGTCTTGCATCTTAAACTTGTGTCGTTTTTGACAAGATGCTATATATTATTGTCTAAAACCTGAATTTGTATTATATGTTGAGTCTGTCTCAGATTGTGACATTTGGCTTTTTCTGTTTTCAGCATTAACCACCTAGCTAGCCTATTATAAAAACAATTCCTTGTTATAGGCAGAAATAGAGTTACTTCTGTTGCATTTTTATACAGAGAGTTTCTATTTTAACTGGAGATTTTCTCATATTGCTGCTCTAGTTGCTTTGCTGTTCATTTTACTGGGTGGCCTCTTTTTGGTTACTCATATTGACAAGTGAACTGCATATCGTACATTACTCCCTTAAAGAGGAGCTGATACCTCCAAACCACTTTCTCTGACCTATAAAAAAGTCATGTTATGCACCAGAAACTGTTCTGGGAAATAACAATAGAAAGCATATGATGGTTTGATGGGAACCTTAACATACTCTTGTCAATGTACTGTCATGAATTGCTTTATAACTCGGAATAATAGCTTAGCTTACTTTGCTTTCCTGGCCAATTAATGTAAATAAATACATGTTATATTCAAAAGAAGATTAAAATGAGCTAGAATAGTATTATTTTCTCTTGGGCACCCTTAAAGAATCTTAAGACAAGTTAACATTTATTTTTTAAACTTTTTATGTGACTATAGCATGACAAATGTAATTATAATTTAAAAACGGGTACAAATGTTAACAATATCTAATTGTTTGAGGAGTTTAGATTCTATCGGTAATATCCTAATATAATGTCCTACATAATTATCCAGTAGTGCTTTTACAGAGAAAACACAATTTATCCCATGTCATGACTGCCACACTTTTATTCTTAAAACAGTTTCAATGAAACAATCACACATTTAAACATACTGAAAGATTCTTGCCTTTATAATTGCCTTTTTATGCAAACACCCAGTGATTCAACTAATTTTATGAAAAAGGATTAATGTGTGAAGAGTTACAATGGTTAAGAAATGTCTCTCACCTATTATCTCATGCCTACTGGGGAAATAAGTGCTGTTTATCCTTACACAAACAGAAATAGTTACTTTTGCATATTGATGAGATCATATGTGTAGAAAAGGTGGGAGGGGTAAATATTCTGCAATGGGAGTATAACAGACAACATATTCCCAACTAACATTTTTCTTAAAAGTTGAACCATATTTTTTTTAATTCAGACTCCAAATCAGTATATTAACGTTGCACTTTAAATATACTGCAGTTCAGCATTTTTCCAACTGTTAAGAGAAGCTGTATGAAGCCTTGCAAGAATAGTTTTTAAGATCATATGCTTTTAGCATTCTGCATACTATAATAGCAAGCTAAACAGATTTGGAAATCCAAACAGGAAAACTGTTGAGCATGATCCCTGAAAATTTATTTTTAAAGGAATAGCAATTTTGCCTGCTTTTGGACAACTGTATCATATGAAAAAAATGTGGTGGAAAAACATCTAT
This sequence comes from Protopterus annectens, assembly GCF_019279795.1. Taxonomy (NCBI): domain Eukaryota; kingdom Metazoa; phylum Chordata; order Ceratodontiformes; family Protopteridae; genus Protopterus; species Protopterus annectens. Next base: position 1,248,603,459 of record NC_056729.1, read on the forward strand.
AACTTTCTTTACAAGTATTAGAATGATACAGAAACAGCCATATGACAAAGCGTAAATGGTAAATACCCAGAAGATGAACTGCTCAATTACAAGTGATTTAAAATAATTTCCGGATACAAATCTTTAACTCATAATTAGTAGGCAAAAAGCCAAGCCCCCAGAACCTCCCATGTGGGGGGCTTTGCCACTACCCTCCTCTCTTAATTATATTAATTCCATTGTGACACAATTGTGTGAAAAGGAAAAGCACACCAATAGAGCAGATGAACTACCCACATGACCTGTGATCTCACAATTCAAGTACAATTAACAGTAAATACGGCTGGAGAAATGAAATATCAGGGGAATGGTATCCAGCAGTTAGTGATCGACACACTAGATGTCAGCCTTCTGAAACACCATAACATGAAATTAAAACATGGAATCAACTAGCAACACACAATCTCAAGTCAAAATGAGAAGTGCTCCTTCTCAGTATCTGAACATATGAACAAATGAAGTGTTGTACTTTACTCTGCCACGTGCACTGTTCTGCAGGACATGCACATCATGAGCACGGTTTGGCACTTCCCTAATGTGTATGTATGAAGCGTTTGCATGCACATTTTTAGCAAAACTGCACTGTTTAGTGCTTATTCAAGTAATTCACCTACACTAACGTTTCCATATGTTGATCTCTTGAAATGATGCTTTAATATTTTAATTTCATATGAGCCGTGGTCACATCAAAAGCTGTCATAAACAAGACAAATTAAGCTGAAGTATAATAGGTGCTGTACACAAGATCTGCAGTGTTTTTCCTGCATCTATCATGATTTATCACATGTTAACAGATGAAATCAATCATATTGAGATCTAACTATACATAAAACATCATTCTTATGTAGCAACATTTTAAAAATGTCAAACACTCTGTTACCTTCCCCCCCACACCACTTCTATATGTACCAACTCTGAAGTACAAATTCAGGGAACAGAGACAATGTTGAAGAAAGAAAAACATAAAACTCACTTTTTTCTGTTCTCCTAGCCACAAAAAGTCGAGACTAAAACCATACAATTTACAACATAACATGTTATGGCACACTGACCATTTTTGTGATTTATTTGCCTCTTTGACTTGACTTCTTCTAGTGGTATACGAGTCTATCTACTCCACTGCTCAACTTAAGTACAAAATGATTCTGCCATTCAGTTTACTACTTCAACATTGTGACTGGTCCCCATTAAAAACCCTACAACTAGACCTTGCAGTCGAATACTTCAATAATAAATTCCTAAAAATCCTAAATAATCTCGCCCACACCAGAAAAATTTGTACCAAAGTCAAACAATTACCATAGCTATCTAATGACACTAAGGCTCTAATCAAACAAAAGGACAAATCCTGGTCACGTTACCATATACCACCAGAAATAAAGATGATTTCACCATGTTTCAGCAATTAATAAATCAAGTTAAGAAAAAAATATCCAGTGACAAAAAAACTTACTTTCAATCCACTCAACAAAAATACCTGAACAACCCACAAAAGTTCTAACAAAACATCAACTTCCTCCTTAACCCTTGTAAAACCACCACCCCTCCCTCCCGCCACTTGTAATACCTCTGAGCCCATAGCATCGCAATTCAACTCCCATTTTATTAACTCAATCACTATCCTCCTAGACAAAAAACATTTCTGCCACTAAGCATAACCCCCACCACCGAAGACACAAACTCTTTCTCCCTCAAACCCATTCAGACTATGTACATAAAATTCTTACCTCAGGACATCCAAAAGAATATAAACAAGGCGGGGGAGTATCCATATTCATCAAGGATACCCACACCTCCAGGTTAGTGGCACAGCACGATGCTTCAGAGATCATCCACGTGCAACTAACAATGGGCAGAATTGCAATTCAAATTGTAGCTTGCTACAGATCACCAACCATGTCCCAGGATCCCCATTCCGCATTTCTGGAAACATAAAGGTCCTACCAAATACCCTGATATTGGGTGATTTCAATTACCCAAACATTAACTGGGTGAACTACTAAAGTACTCACTCCCTTGCCCAACATTTCCTAGAATTTATAAACTCAAATGCCCTGAATCAACTGGTCAACACCCCCACCAGAGGTGACAATATATTGGACCTGGTCATCACCAACATGGGCGACCGGTGTTCCACATCGGAGGTCAACCCCTCACTGGTTAGATCTGACCATAAACTAATAACTCTGGATATCCACATTCCAACCTCATCCCCGGTCAAAGAAACCGCCGTGAAAAACTTTTCAAAAGTAAATTTCACATTATTTAAGACCGAGGTGGAAAATTTAAAATCCCCCATGCTAAAGAATAACACTGCCCAAGCTGCAAAATCCTTTAATAATGCACTCTACGGGTGCCTACAAGAATGCATGGATCGTGCCATCCCAAGCAAAACCAGGACTCACTCCTCCAAGAAAAGGAAACCAGTCTGGTGGACCCCTGCCATAAACAAGCTATACAATAGAAGGAGGAAACTAGTACAGAAAAGAGTAAAATCCTAAGAAGGGAGGACATCCCTGATCAGTATCAGCAAAAAACTATGATCCCTCATAAAATCATCCAAGCCTAGCTTCGCAAGAAAAATTGCCAAGGACTCCAAAGATAATCACAAGGCATTCTTTACCTATGTCAAGAATCTAAGTGGCAATTCCCAAATCTGCTCAGAGTTAGTGCAGAATGGCACAAAAAACACTGAACCGACCGATATCGCCAACATCCTGGCAGACAGGTCCAGTGCAAACTTCACCCCTTTCTCACCCCCAAAAGGACTCATAACCATACCAGAAGAATGTAGTGCCCCTGAAATCACAGACACTCAGGTTAAAACAGCCCTCTCAAAAGCCAAAAACACAGCATCAATGCGACCAGATGGTGTCCTAGGCTGCGTCCTACATGAGCTCAAAGATGAGCTAACCCTTCACCCAAACACACTGTTCAAACTCAGCCTCTCCACAGGCTACATGCTCGTAGAGTGGCACACAGCAACGGTTATTCTGCTCCACAAAGGTGGAGCCACAACAGACCTCGGGAACTATCGCCCTATAAGCCTTTCTAGCTTGGTCTGCAAGGCTATGGAATGCATCATCATGGATCTCATTAACAGAGACTTTGGGAACCTCCAAACACTGGACCCTACCCAGTTTGACTTTGTTAAGGGCAGATCATGCCTCCTAAACCTGATGGACTTCTTTGAGACAGTTACCAAGGCTATAGATGAGGGAAAGGTGGTCCACACAACCTACCCAGACCTCGCAAAGGCCTTTGCCACCATTCCCCATTCTGGTATTATAGACAAGCTCACCAGCCTGAACATAAACCCCTATGTCATGAGATGGGTTGCTAACTGGCTCATGGACAGAACCCACATGGTAAGAGTTGTGGGAGCTAGGTCTGACTCTCAATCGGTTACAAGTGGCATTCCCCAGGGCTCAGTCCTAGGACCCCTCCTGTTCAGTATATACTTCAGAGGTACAGACAAGCACAGGAGGACTATAGCTGACCAGGTTTGCAGACGACTGCAAACTAGGGGCTATAACCGACTCTCCAGCTGACACAGACATCCTCCAAAAGGGTCTCAATGAGACAGATACCTGGTGTCAAAACCACGGCCTCAAGCTAAATGCCAAAAAGTGCATAGTCATCCCATTTGGAAAAAACAAAGTAGCCACAAATTACCACATAGGTGGTAGCCCCCTAAATACAGAAGATGAAATAAGGGATCTGGGGACCCAAGTAGATAGTAATCTCTCCTTTGATAATCACATTGCCAAAGTGGTTAGAAAATCCTTCTATGTGGCCCACCTAATCACAAAAGGGTTTGCATCCAGATCAAAAGAGGTCATTGTGCCCCTCCACACATCACTCATCAAACCCATCATAGAGTACAACGCCCCATTTGGGATGTACCTTACAAGACACCTGCAACAGCTGGAAAGACCACATAAGTATCTCACCAAGAGGATCACTGGCCTCAAATAGATGCCCTATGCAGCTCGACTGAAGAAACTCCAGCTGTACTTGATTGCATACCACCTACTCAGAGGTGATCTCTGCCTGACATACAAGGCCATGTCCAACCCAGAATTGATGGACATGCTCCACCTAAAGAAAACTATATCCCCTCAAGCCACATGCTCTAGGGATATAAACCTCACCACAACAATAAATAGGATGTGCTGGAGGGATAGATTCCTGTCCCAGAGACTTCCCATGCTCTGGAACAAGATTCCAATCTACATTAGGCAGAGCACCTCACTAACACTCTTCAAGAGAAATCTTGACGACTGGATGGGAAACAGGAAGTTTACCCCGGGGATCACTTCAGTGGCTCTGCTGGACAGAGGCACAGGAAACTAATCTAAGGGGGCGGCGAAAGTCAACACATTCCGGCTAGGCTTATAAATGCCTTTGGGGAGATAGCCTAGTAACTACCTATGAACACCTCTTCTTTCAAAAAAAAGCGTAAAAGAATATCTCACCAGCAGATGCCTATGCCCCTGTACTTCACCTGGATAACACCCTCCTAATGTCTTCTTTACTCTGTACTATCATTCACCTCAAACAACTGCAGCTGTTTGCCAGTGGAGTTCTGATAAACTCATTTGTACTGCTGTAATTTGATATAATATGTAGCTAGAACTATTTGTTTTTATGAATATTGTATTAATGCACTGTTACATTTAACTACTGTACAGTTGTATGATGCTATATTAACTTCTGTGTTCTTAGTAATTGCTTTGCTTATAATCTTGCTTAGATTTTGTTAATTTGTCTTGAGCTTTTCTCCCTGGGTCTCCGCTGAAAACAGGCTACTAGCTCAGTTGGACACTTCCCAGTTAACAAATGTAAATACATAAATAAATAAATAAATAAATAAAATAAGAACATTTCCAAAATGTAACATGGCATGTGATACAAACATTATGATCAAGAGACACTGACTTTATAGACAGCACGCCATATCAGAGCACACTTGCTTTTTTACCTTGACACATCAGTTTATCTACAATATATTTATAAATGGTTTCTGTAATTTATATAGGGATTGCACTTAAGATAGCAAATGTTCATTTATTGAATTATTGTCCATACCTTTGTCTGAATACAGTGAACACCTCATTTTATTTTATTTTTTCATTTTAGAATTAACTGATAGTATGCTTTTACATCAAAGTGAATTTTTCTGGTATACAAGGAAAACAAATGTACATTTTCTCCTATATTTTTTCTCTCAGAATAGCTGGTTAATATCTAGTCGGTGCTCTGGTTTCAGTTGTTTGCTTAGTGGCTATAATATGCACACTTTCCGAAAAGTGGGCTGTTTAAAAAACAACCAATCTCACCCACAGTGGATGCAGTTCCTAGAGAGGGGGAGGAAGGACCATTAAGGCCAAGGGTCTGACTTTCATCGGTGGCATGCCCTACATTTATTCATTTTGGCAGAAAACCTTAATCACTTACTCACTGTACCCATTTATCACTCATTAATTAGCTAAGTGATTCATTAAATGAGGGCCAGAGAGAGGCATCAGTATGCATGCTGTGGTTGTTTTCAGGATAGACATGGTGTGGATGACTAACACATATTAATACAGCCGCACACTTCGTGGACAGATAATTACAGAGACATCCAACATGCAAAACAGTTACAAGAGTACACATTTCCATGCAAAAATGAAACTGCCACAATTATTAACCAAATTTATGCTTTTAAGAATATGCACAGTCACTGTGTAATGTTAATTTATAGTCTAGCTTGTTTCAAATGCAGTTCTGAAAATACATGGCCTGAGAAGTGCTAATTGAACTAGTGTGTCTTTATGGCTTACTTCAGGTACAAACTGTGAAACACAGGTAAGGCTTTGGGAGCACATGAACCAACTAAGCCAGAGAAAATACTTCGCTGAAGAGAGATGGTTCTTCAAGTAATAAATGAAGTGTTATGTTGAAAGGAGGCCAAAGATAACCGGTCGGGGCACTGGGCTACCAGAAAATTATTGATTTAAAATAAATAAATGCAAGCTTTGGGAGAGACAGTTTTCACTAATCGAGTACTTTCTTTGGCCCACCACATCAATTAAACATTTCATTGCTTCACCATTTCTGAGTTTTGTCTACATTTTTTATTTAGTATAACAGCCTTTATCCCTATACACAGATGAATTTAAAAATTCCACATTGGATGAAGCAAACAGTCTGACCATATTCTGAGCCTTTATTTATTTACTTTTGAAATTTGTAGACTAGGAAAGGCAGCAAAGCAACTGTAATGCTACAGCTTCTTACTTTATAAACTTGTGATTCTGCAGATACTGTCTGTAGTCCCACAAATTAAATAATCTGCTTTGACTGTTTGCAGTAATATATTACAAACAGCATTTCTAGAAGTTTAAATGTATACATTTAAGGCTATAACTACAGCTCAAGGAATACAGCAATCATGTCAATAAGGTGACAGGAAATGGAATAGTTACGTAAAAGGACATAAGCTCCGTCATACTATGACTTAACTTTCTAAGATTTTCAATTACATTAGCGTAATCAACTATTCTTCAAGTACTTTTATCATAAACACAATCAAGTGATGATTAGTGTCAGTGGTGCAACAGGTAGCACACTTGCCTTTGGTGTGGGAAGCCCAGGAGGCTGTGGGTTCTACTCTCAAGATAACTGGATTGTTGACACTGCAGTGCAGTATTATGGGTGGTGGTGATGAGATGTTAAAACTGAGGTCCCTTCTGTTTGACTTGGTCATAGCTCAGGTGCATGTAAAAGAACTCATGGCACCTATCAAAAAAGTAGGAAAAGTTTCCCAATACATTAGCCAAGCAAATCTCCCTTATTAGTAGAAATACCTCTTTGTTCTCCCTTGAAAAAAGGCCACTACCCTAGGGGGAACTGACCCAGTCAAACAATAAATGAATACATACATACCACTGAATTCTACATACTTAACACTTAAGTTTCTCACACATTAAATTATGTAACTTGCCAATATTCCTTTTGCTTGTAAACCTAAATGTGTTTCTGGGGTGCCCCACAATTTCTAATGCTTACAGTATGTACCCACTATTTGCTACAGCTCTAAATCTACACAATAGAGAGATTTTGTGCCTGTTCCTGCGAGAATGCCACCTGACACATCTGTTCTCATTACTGCTACTAACCAAAGTAGTCACCTTTGATACAGACATGAGTAAGCAATGAGCCGTGACAACTTGTGACATATGACTGGGAATACATTGTACAGGACTGAACTACCCTGTCTTCCTTAGTATGCTAACAAGTGCATAGAAAACCTTAGCATATCATGTCTGAAGTCACTTCGACTATAAAAAGCACAAGATTTTAGTTCAGTGTGAAACTAATGAAAAGTAATGTTATCAGAACAAAGTGACTTGCACTTACTGAATGGCAAAGGTTCGAATGAAACATAAAACTCCTATATATCAATACATACCAGTAAAGTTCAATATAGTTAAAAACTGCTAGGAATGGGTCCCCATTCAGTTGTCTTTGTATTGTAATATTTATTTTCCTCCATCCAGACTGAAAACACATTTAACCACTGTAAATGAAAGTGTAGAAAATAAGAAAACAAGACAGTTATCAAATACTTCACAGCTCAGAAAACATTGAATGATGTCATAAATCAGGCAAGCAGACTGTTCACTATGCCTGTCTTCATCATTATGTTCCTTGTGATGTCATAAATCAGGCGAGCAGACTGCTCACTACACCTGTCTTCATCATTATGTTCCTTGAACAATATTAAAGACGGTATAACATTTGAAAGTGAACGATAAATGATTGATTAACTGACTTTGTTAAAAATATATATCAAAAATTCGAAAAAATGCATTCTCTCTTGAAAATGATGAATGACATCTTCAACCTCTTTATTAATGTTGAAGCCCAAAATGGCATCAACCATATCATTGTCATCTTTAGCAGTAAGCTCACCTAACCTGTCTGCCCAGGCTTGTTTTCATCTAGACACTTCATAACGTCTGTAATACTGATAACATTACAACAGCTTATTCATTAGGGGTATATTCAGTCTAAGGTCAAGCACCTCAGAATGCCCTTAAACACTTCTGAAACCACTGTATCACATTAAACTATAGCTGCCCTGCTAACAAACATTATTGTTTTACAAAGAATACAGGCTGCATGGAATTATTATTTTTTTTTTTAACAGAAACATTTCACTATCTGTTGTCAGCTAGAATGAGAGCCAGCCTCTTTTATCTGCTCCTCTGTTAAAACATATGGTCTCCTGCTGCAGAAAATTATACAGTCAGCTAAGGAGTGCAAAGATATGCCCACTGTGAAGTGCATGGAAGGCTTCTAATTACTGTGTGAACACAGCAAGTGCAAACCAGAGATGAATTAATGCTACTCGTGAACCAAGAGGGGGACTTCTAATATCGGAGCAGTAAAAACCCTTATTCTTTCCATTTACCATCACAGATTATGAATTAGTGATACAAATACTCTCCTATTATATCAAGTACTTGCATGCTGTCCCTTGCTAGCCATTGTAACATCGAAACAAAGGGTCACATGCACTACTGTAGGATAGACTGGGTGGCCACATAAATAGAACAATATTCCTAGCTAATAACGGGGTAAGTTGCTAACCATAAGTTATGTTTTATTGGTGTGACACAATCCAAGTTAGTGGTACAACTGTTAATCCATCTATAACAACACATTAGCAGAAAACTTCACTACAAGAGCAATGAAAAAATGCAATATCAACAAAAAATTACATACAGGAATTAATGCAAGCACTCCAAAAAATGTAATAAAGGCAACATGCAAGACCTCCTTCGGACAAGCAGCACATAAAGATGTTGTACTTTCTATAAAGGCAACAGCTTAAATTTCTTTCTTTTGTTTTTTTTTTTTTCCTTTTTGGTGGGCTACTTCTGGACTTGAGGTCACCCTTATCTTCCTCCCTCATTCTGACCCATGAGCCACTACATCTAGGGGGGTACCTCAGACATGCCTTTTTGCTGAGCGAGTCTTATACCTCTGGGCAGGAAGACCTTATTACTATTGGAATATGTGCCCTCCCTGTCTGCATGAGAGCAGCAGAGAAACCAGAGCCATTGCAATGTGGACAGGTGGGGTTTTCTTCTAAGCTCTGTCTTACCTGACATCATCTAGATGGTGTTCAATGATGTGAGGAAAATCCTCCATCTATATGGTGGCATGCTTCTCTTTGTCCAAACAACTACTGCAGCACCATTTCATCACAGCATTAGTATCACCAAGAAATCAGCCACTTGCCTCCAACAGATGCCCACACCCTCCCCATGGAGGAAGCAAGCAAGTAATGCTTTGCCATTTCTTTACTCCCAGTTCAGCTTCAACAAGTTCCTGAGCCATTGGTCAAACTCGGGTCATCAGGATAGTAGTCCGTGATTTAGCATTCATACCATTAGAGAGGGCTAGAACTTAAATTTCTCTTTAAAAAGAGCCTCTTCACATAGCTACAGCAATGATAAGCAGCTGTAGGAATTAAACATGCTTAAATGTACTCAACGCTGTCATTAAGTGCTTCTAGTATTATGGCCAGAAACTAGCACCGTAACTTCAGATAGAGAAACCAAAAGGCTACTGCTTATTCTTGTTTTAAACCTAGTCCACCAAGTAGGAAAAGGGCTGTTGCTTTATCTGAGTGCACACATACCTGGCCCGTTCTCAGCCTTCTCCATGCATTGGACAGATTTTGTTGCAGATTTGCTTATGTTCTTAGGGAGTCAGTTTTATTTGCAGTTTTCAACAGGGGAAACAACTTACCTTTGCCTACCGTACACTATTCAGTTGAATAAAGGCAGCACTGAAAGGCAAATTCCAAAAGCACTACACATGTTCAAAGGAGAGTGTCTCCGGCATATGGCACCCTCATAATTCTTAAAATCATGCCCACATTTACTGGCAGATATAGGAAAACACTTGCTTAAGACAAACACACCAAACAACTTAAAATGCAAAAACATATAATGCAAACAAATTATAAAACACAATTTATTCAGCTGAGTTTAAAATGAGAGAACATTTCTTTATTTACTGAAAAAACACAACAAAATAGCAGAGAACTGGAAGAACTGACAATCATTGGATTTGGAGGAGAATTATAGCCCTCTAAGGCAGGAACAGAAGGTATACTATTGCTTCAGGCTTTGCTTGGCAGACTGCCATGAAGATAAAACTAAGAGGCAACCATGCTGAGCAACAAAGGAATTTTGTTAAAAAGAGAAGGAAATGTCATTTTCTGACATTAGAAATCCAAACGGACTGACAAATAATTTTACAGTTTCACATCGTAATGCCAAGACAAACATCTATTTGAGCTGTTGAAAATGTACACATATATACATCACTGCATAAATGTTTCAGTTGGCTAGAATTCGCCAAAAAAGTGCCTTATTTCAGTACTCATTTTCAATCAGCTAAAATAGTCCCTGAAATATAAACAAGTTATAATAAGTAATCTTAGCTAACTGAGTTACCTGATATGCTATTCATGTTATTATGAAATTTATAACAGAGTCAGAACAGATGGAAAAACCTGATGGCAAATGGACAGTGGCTTTGTAATTTCTTGTGTTGTCCAAAGCACCAGCTGTAACATTTTTCTGAACAATTGTCTCCCCAGAAATCCCACTGGGTATCACTACAATTACAAATACAGAAAACGGCTTTTACAGTTGTATAGCCATTCGCCTTAACATAAACAAATAAAAACAATGTTCTGTAAGTCATGGAAATGTATCTGTTAACATACTGGATTAAGGTTACAGCTCGACAACCTGCTTTCTATGTTAAGACTGCAGGATTCAAAACTTTAGTGTGGCAGTTATGTATAATGATCATTAAAGACCTTTTTTTTTTTTTTTTTTTTTTTTTTTACAGACTATGGCATCGGGCTTGTAAGAGGTTCTTTTAGTGGCAGTATCCCTTACAAAAAACACTATTTATGGCTTGTGAGTTATTAAAAATGCAAGAATTCAAGTGATGAAAGGAAATTTAAACTGAAAAAAGTGTTCTAGCCCCTCAGCAACAATGAAATTTGAACATGTTATTAATATATCATATTTAACTCTTTTGCATTGCGGACTACTTTATATATTAACAAAAGATTTGTTGAGGCAATAGGACTTTTTTTTTCCAGAAATAAATCACTGCATCAAACCATGAGAAATGTTTTTGTTTACTAAGTGTGACAACCTACAAATTATGTGATGACTATACAGAAAACAAATAATGCAAACAGACATGCTTTATGTGTCTGTTAACCTTGCATTTGCATTAATTTGAAAGAATTCTACCATGTCATGTGGTACATGTACTACTGTGTTACATACCTGATAAAAAAATGTTGAGAGAGATGGCAGCAATTTACAAATTTCTGTATGGACTAATGCATAATGCCAAACAATGATAAGTGTCTGCAAGTTAAAAAATATTGAAGATAATTGCTCCACTGATGTTCAAGGCAAACCTCTTTGCTGTTCAGAATTTTGCAGAATGATCAGATTTTTGCATCATATTTTGCGTTTGTTCCTCATAAAATCTGTGGTTTTCTGGCAAAGCATGAGGACTGAAGTTACCAAATCATGACAGACATTTGAGTTTCTGACTTTACATCCTTTTGAAAATGCATACTAATGCAAAACATGCTATTCTAGCAACTTTCTAAGTTTATAAGAGCAATATTAAAAATATGACCCAATTTTGGGATGCTAATGTAAAACTTGTTATTCTATTCTAAGTTTATAAGAGTAATATTAAAAATCTGACCCCGATTTTGGGCCTTTGCCCCCCTATTATTTTTGGCTTTGTCCAGAATTCTTGCAGAAAGAGGTTGGGAGCATACCTCCCAAACATCTCAAATTACTCGTTTTTTTACCAAGTTTTGGGGTCCAAATAATGGGGTGTCACAATTCCCCTTCATTTCGGAATTTTTCTCAGCTTTTTTTTATTTTTTATTTTTTCTGCTTTTTGAGCTGACGTCATCCCGTGCATGATGATGTCAGCTCCGTTGGGGCTACCAGCCTGTCGGAATTCAGCTTGCATTCCAGCTGTTCAAATGGAGAGCGGGGAAACATTATCTTTTGGCTGCACTTAAGTTGCGAGACGTTACTTTGTGTGTAATGCTGCTTGTGATATACAGAGCTTGCATTCTGGCTGTTTAAGGCCGTTATTGAACATAGCCATTAAAACTGGTGAAATTTCTGGCTGGTTGCTGCATGTTGAACTGAATGTTGCATTTTCTCAGCTTTCTAGCTGGCTCTTGCCTTGCTGCGATGTTTGGAAGGGTAGGTTCTTAGTTTTTCTGGCTGGTTGCTACTGTTCGATACAGAGCTTGTATTCCGGACTCACTGCTGCATTTTCTTTGATTTCTTGCTGGCTCCTGCTTGAAAGGGTAGGTTCTTAGCTTTTCTGGCTGGTTGTTGCATTTGTTCTTAGCTTTTCTGGCTGGTTGTTGCATTTTGAACTGTGTGATATGGAGCTTGCATTCCGGACTCACTCCTGCATTTTCTTGGATTTCTGGCTGGCTCCTGCTTGAAAGAGTAGGTTCTTAGCTTTTCTGGCTGGTTGTTGCATTTTGAACTGTGGGATACGGAGCGTGTATTCCAGACTCACTGCTGCATTTTCTCAAACTTCTGGCTGGCTCCTGCTTGGAAGGATACAGTAGGTTCTTAGTTTTTCAGAATTGTGTGTATGTGTATGTGTGTGTGTGTGTGTGTGTGTGTGTGTGTGTGTGTGTGTGTGTGTGTGTGTGTGTGTGTGTGTGTGTGTGTGTGTGTGAGAGTGAGAAAATGCCCCAAGTTTAATACACCTGGTAGTTAGAGGTACTCAGTCTCAAACCCTGTACCTTGGGTACAAGGTAAAAAGAAAGTGAAGTCCATAGCTACCACCACTTGTGAATTTATGCCTCATATTTTTTTTTATCTGTTCCTCATAAAATCTGTGATTTTCAGGATTTTTATGGCAAAGAAATCACTGAAGGGTTGAAGTCACTAAATAATGACAGGCATTTGAATTTCAGACTTCATAGTCTTCAGAAAATAAATGGTAACACATAATAATTTGATAAGTATTTGAAATTCGTCCCTATTTTGGGGCTGTATTCCCCCATTATTGGCTTTGTCCATGTTTTTTGTGCTATGATGTTGACAGCTATGGTGAGAAGTGAGAACTGAATTCTGTTGTTGTTTGCCTTTCGGCTTTTTCCCGGTAAGGGGTCGCCACAGCGGAACTCCGGTCCGCTAATGATTGGCAGTAGATTTTTTTTTTATGAAACGCCGAGGTGCCAGCTCGACGCCCAACCTTCAATGAAGGCATGCCCATTTACGCACGCATGTCTTTCAAACGCTACCCAACCGCGGGGTGGACATGCAGGCTCCACAGAGAAGGCACTCCCAAGCCAAGCCGAGAATCAAATGGGAGAACGTCTTGCTGTGAGGTAACAATGCTATCGCTGTACCACCACGGAATAGTGAGAACTGAATTCTGTATTACCCCATTATTGGCTTTGTCCAGGTTTTTTGTTCTAAGAGTTTGAAAACTATGGTGAGAAATGAGAACTGAATTCACTAAATGATAGCCATTTAAGTTTCAGTTTTTCTGTCTTACAGGAAGCTGCTGATTTTGCATAGTGGTAAGTTGCTTTGACTATAGACAGGGTTCTGGGTTCAAGGCTTGGCAACAAAATGCATGGTGGAAACACATTTTATTCTAGCAACCTTCCAAAATTATACAAGCAATGTTTAAAATGTGTCCCTGGTTTTTGGCCTTTTGCCCCCCCCCCCACAAAAAAAAAAAAAAAAAAAAACTGAAATTGAAAATAAGTGCAAGAAGCTGTGCAAGATGCCTATGGCTTACAGTACTGTCATTTATACATACATATATATATATATATACATATATATATATATATATATATATATATATATATATATATATATATGTCAGTGTGGAAGTAGACTTTTATGATGGAAATGTTCTGAATTGGGCAGTTTTGTCATTATTGGTTCATGCATTTAGTTTCATTGCCTACTGGAAAAATGTTCAAGCAATGCATTTAAAATGCACTCTAACAAGTGTGCTGTATTGTACAAGGAATATAATTTAATAAAGTCAGGATGGTGTATCAAAGAACATGTGTACGTTTCTTGCTTTGTGTGCAAGGGGTCAAGGATTTGAAAACAGCCCAAAGGTGATCTTTATCCACCACTGGCCAGATGCATTTTCTTTGGATGTGTTGTGGGCTTCAATGCTGTTTCAATGAATGTGAGTTTCAAGGGCAGAGAAGTTTTAATGCCAAGTCTATTTTCATTGTGAGACAGTATTGCTTTGTTTGTTTGTTTTATTTGTTTAATTAGCAGATGTCTATTAATGTTTGTGCATTGTGCTATAAAATGTAAAAATATCATTGTAGAAGTAAAGCAGTATGCACACATTAGTGTTTATGGTAAATGGGGCAACATAGCCAGGTAATGGGACATTGGAATGGCTGCAGGGGGACTCTGGTGTCATATTTTGGTTGTCTGTTGTTCAGTTTGCATTTGAAAGTTGGTATCCCACAATTCCATTGGAGTGGGTGGGGTTACATAATTATGTATGCAAAGTTTATGTTAATCAGCGTACTGATTTGTACCGATTTTTCATGGGCCTTGTCCAGATTTTTGATGTTTCCAGGTTGAGAGGTATGGTTGGAACGTATAGTTCAATGCTTTACCATTTACTTAGCCACCTAACAAAGCAAAATCACACTTATTTTGGGAATTCCCTATGAGCTTTAGAGGTATCTGTAAAGTGATACTGACTCCTTCATTAGAAGATCTCTGCCACTCAGTCTAGGATTTGCAGACATACTTCCCACTTAGTCTTTACTAAGGTCAAATCAACATCCAAAGAGTGAAGGACCCAAGACATTCACATAAAAAAAAAGTTAAGAATCATCTCAGAAATGACCAAATCCACCTAAAGCCAGTATGCCTAGAGGGGTGGCATAATATCTCTGATTTATGGCTCCAGGATCAGGTGTTCAGTTTTTTCTGCCTTAAAGTCATTAACTGTAGAGAGTTTGCATCTTCTCCCCATGTCAGGTTAATATGTGTTTTATTTATGTTTTATTAATTTGAATTAACTAGGTAGCTGGACTGAAGACCCTTTTCAGCCATGACCCAGGCAAAAGGCAATGTTGATTAAGTTCAATAAAGCAAAACATCATCTTCATGAAATGAGAATTCTAACAATCAAGGATAAATAAACTAGTGTGATATCTGGAAATCTGACAGCTAGATACATGGCAGATACATAGCAGATGAGATATGCTCTGTTATTCTGACACATTTTGTACAACAAATGGTATACACAGGGCAAGAGAAGCTGCACTATCAATATGATCTAATTATTAGAAATAAGCACTATTACTAGGAATTTTTCTATGTACAGTGGTTTCCTTCCCCTTACTGAAACCATGTCAGTTAATTGGTTACTCTAAACTGTCTATATATATTGCATTTACTATTGCCCTTGAAAAGCTTCTGAGAATCTTTTCATTAAACCAGTAAACAACTAAATAAATAAAATAAAAATAAAAAATGAAGCAGCTACCCACTCCCGCATGATTTAAAGTTATAAGTAGGAAAAGCAAGTGGGGGATGGTATGAATGCTACAAATGCGCAGATACCGTCAAGTATGTTGTGATTAGCAAAGCTGGTACAAAAAATGACTTGTACACACACAACAGAATGATCTGACTGTACCATTGAAGGTGATACCAACTTGAAAGGTGGAATCCCAAAGAAAATCCAAATATACACTGTCAATGGATTTTGCTTCACCATAACTAAATAATGACACTGAACTGAGGCAACAATGTTTTATTTGGTTATTGGTAGATAATTGGGGCAACAGTTGTCCTGCAAAAGACAGATCATACCAAACAACTCTCATGCAAGAAGCTAAGACATAGGGAAAGGTAACAGAGTGGGATGAGGCCTAGAAGATGTTTGGCTTGCAGGTTAGAGACTGCCTTCCCTACCAGGGATTGATATCAGAGTATAGACAAAGATAAATTAATAGGGGATTCCTAAGTAAAAGAACTGCTCTGGTACAATTTTTAGTTGAATCTATTTTTATATATTTTATCTATCATTTGTTGACCTAGTTAGTCCCAATAGGTTATTAGACTCTTTTTAAGGGAGATCTGAGGTGGTATTTATACTACTGGGGGAAATTTGGCCAGGGCATCTGGGAACTTCCCCTACTCATCATTGTTGTAATCCATTTTGGAGAAGCACTTCCTGTTTCTGTTCCAGGCACATAGCAGGCTCATGAGAAACAGGGAGGCAGATGGAAAGAGAAGGAGATGATGGAGTGGTGAAAAAATGGAGGAGAAAGCAAATATTGAGACCAGAGAATAGGTGCAGGATTCTGAGGAAATATTTCAAAGAAATCTGTTTGATGGAGTTGAGTTGGCAAATGATGGATGCATGCGTAAAGTCCTTCAGATGTGAGGGCTGAGGAATGATTTACTTAAATAAATGGCTGAGCACAGTGAGCCATAAAAAGGAGGAGATGTTTTCTGGGAGACATTATGAAGAAAATACAAGAGGAGGATACAGAGACAATCCTGAAGAACAGTGGTAAGATGGAAACAAAAACATATGCACTGAAATTAAAAGAAGGCAAAAGGGGAGTAGCAGAAAAGAAGGCAGAAAAAAATGAAAAAGCAGAAGTAAGTGTTACGGATTCAAAGTAAAGATGAAGAAATGGACAGGTATGAAGTGTCGGAAAATTTAATAGCTCCTTTGGGTGTATAAGCACATGAGATAAGAGCATTTATTCTTATTAACAAAGACATTTTTTGACATTATATTTGAGACTGCTTTTTTCAAGGGAAAATTTTCTTGGAGAATATGAAAAAAAAAAGACTGCAACCTGTGGAACCTTTATGTGATAAAAGCATTTAAAAAGGAAACAAAAAAGAAAATTCATGGACAATTTTGTACAGAGTAAAAAAGAAACTTTGAAAGGACATTTGAATAGCTGTATACTGTTTGTATTAATTATGAATGTGATAGGATGTGAAAAAAAATTACAAAGGGGCAGGGATATAACACCTAAAGGGTTAAGAGTTCCAATTATGTTAACATATGCAGATTACATTATAAAAATTGCAGAAAACAAAATTTGGAGAAAAGAAGGAATAATTTACACAAATGAGTAGAATGGCTTTAAATATAGAGAGAAAAAATAAAGTTTTAGGTGATATATTAAAGATAAGTGGCATATATTTTACAATGAATGAAATTTCAGTGTTAGGTATAAAACTTGGGAATAAAGATGCAAGTAGTATTTAATGGGAAAACAGTAGAAATAAAACAAGTCTGTCTTTTCTTGATAACATATAAATTATCATTCAGAAAAAAGGCTTATTTGATAAACTCAGTACTGATGGAAAAAACAGTAAACTTAGCAAGTGTACTTATGTTGCCAACAGTATTTGAAAAGGAATTATTGCAGATATCTTTTTCATTTATATGGAGTTCTAGATTAAACCCAGATTGTACATAAGTAAAGAAGGATGAGGTTTAGGGTTAATAAACCCAGTGGTCTATGCTTTTTCATTACATTTGTAGAAAGTGTTAAAGTATATAAATGAAAGAAATGAGAGATTAGTGGTAAATTGTGTGTGTGTGTATATGTATAAATATAGAAATAATATGTTAACAAGAAAAAAGTATATTTTTGTGGAAAATAAAATTTGATGATACAGACAAAACAGAAAACAAGTACAGAAATGTAATGATAAAACATTACTATGTAAAACCATGGGAAAAGCTAACAGACAAAAAAATTAAAGCTAAAAAAATAATAAGCAAATGGTGTAATCAGAAAGTAAAATGTCAACACTTTTGTAGCGACTGGTAATAGATAAAACTGTCAGTAAAAGGAAATATGCCATATAAGAAGAAAAGTGATACAATATGTTTATATTGTCAAGAAGAAGAAACTATGGGACGTGTTTTTTTTTAATGTTAAAGAGTAAAAAGTTATGTGGAAAACTATGTGAAGAAGATATTTTCAAAGATATAAAGGAGGTGAATAAAATAAACATGGATGTGATTAAATATAGATACTATAAGAATAGAAGTAAATAATGTGTTAAAAGTACATTTTATGTCATATGGGTTATATGGAATGAAAGAATAAATCAAATTATATTTAATGGTAAATGGATTTTAGCAACAATAGTAAAATGAGATGGTGGTTATGGAAAAAAGGAGTGGAAGTCTAATAGGGATGAAAATGTAGCACAATTGTTTAAACAGATTTCTATATCTATACATTTGTAAATATTTGTAAATATGTAAATATTCTTGTAAATAAGAATTATTTTTGCATATAAAAAAGAACTCCTACTCTTTTGAATAGGTGCAGTGGGATCTTTTACATCCACCTGAGTGACCACTAACTCAAGCAGAAGGGGCCCCGGTTTAGCATCTCATCCAAAGGACAACTCACTTAGGAGTACAGCAACACCCCTCCTTCCCCCTTAAGTTGCACTGCAGTGTCAATAATAGATTTACCTGGTGTGAGAACAGAATCCACAGCCTTCTGGACCAAGAGCAACTGTACTACCTATTGTGTCACTGACACTGTCTAGAACAGAAGCTGCTGTTAAAAGGGATAATTAGTAAGGCATATAAAATATTACACAATAAATATAAGAATCAATTAGAGGAACAAGAAAGCGTTAGGAAGAGAATGGAAAACAATTTAAAAGTGAATAATAGGACGACGTATGTATGGCTCCTAAGTATGCAACAAAGCCAAGAAAGTTTAGAATTTTTGCTTGGAAGTGTTTGCATAGGTATTTTTATAACCCATGCAGTCTTCAAAATGTTTTTCATCGGTTAGATAGCAAATGCTGGAGGTATGATGAGAAAGAGAGAGATAGCCGGAACATGTTTTTGGGGGGTGTAATGAGTTTGTACATTCTCTATAGTACTCTGTCAGAAATATTGGATGTGCAAATGGCTGTAACTAAGAAAATGATTCTTCTGAGCTGGGACACAGGATCTGAACTGCCTAGACATGGTGAGTCCTTTTTAAGTTTAATTCTCTTAGCTGCCAAAAAAAATCAATTACTAGAAAATGGAAATCAAAGTGGAAACCAACTATATTTGATGTATTGAATATTGTAAAAGAAATAAAAGAACCAGAAGAAGGAACTTTAGAAAAGGTAAGGAGCAAATTGCATTGAAATAAATGGAATTTTTGGGAACAATACGTACAGAATAATGTTCAGAGGGATTAGTGAGGTTAAGGGATGACAGGAACTGAGCAATTTAATATTGAAATGATGATGGTTATAAAGGAGGAAAACATGATATATAATCTATGTAAATGAAAACATGTTAATATGGTTTGTTTTCTGTTAATGTATGTATGCCTATGTCTTAAGTGATAATTTAATAAAGGTGTTTATAAAAAGACATCTACATGATAGAAGCAGGGATCACATCACTTATGTTTGTACTTACACCTATGTGCAAGCAAAAAATGGTAAATGGTCAAGAGCAGTACAAAGCATATGAAAGTAGAAATACTTTTCTATTTAGAGATCTATGGAAAGAAAAATCCAGAATGTTCATTAATCATGTAACAACCAAAATCAAGGCTTAGACATAAATGTTTTAGTTTAACTTCAGTTCACAGTCAGCTTCTACCTAGTAAAACATTTACAGACCTTTTAAAATCTTCAGAGAAATGAAAAGAGAAAACACGTGGGCATATTTCATTTCTGAAAATCACAGACTATCAACAAATACAATTATTTCAACGTAGTACTTAAGTACTTTGTGACGGCTAGGTCTAGGGTGCCTAACTGAGCCATTAGTGATTCAAGTTTGGGAACGGACTCAGGCCAATGCTATGGTTGGCCAGAGGGGAGGATATAATATGAAGTGGCTGACAGCAAGTGCTTGACCTCATACCCGGGGGGAGGGTTGGGGGACTGATGCCTGGATAACTTCAGTGAAGAAGCCTTGTGGGACATCTCAGATTAACATAGGGGGCTGCGACAACATTCTGATGTCATCGTGCTAGCCATTTTTCCAGTTATAGATTATGACCAATTGTCACAAGAGTGATGGGTCCCATCTTTGTACTTGCAACTCAACTTGGGATCCTTCACTCGCTGGGTCTAACCACAAGTAACAGAGAACTCATCTTACCAAAGAATTATGTATGGTATCCACCCATTAGTGTCATGTACTGGATTCTCAGTAAAGAGCCATGGGGAAATTCAAGGCTGATCAAGTACTGGGAGCAGGTCTGCCACCAGGGGCTGTGTGGTCTCAGGCGAGGATTATCATGTTTATTTGATGCATGGCACTTAATACCAAGACTATGAACAAGTAGACAGTCTTCTCCTTGGTCAAGTATCTAGTTCAAAAAGATTATATTATATGAAAGCACTATACTCTGAACAGGACCATAATAAGGGACTGGAAAAGCTGTGTTCTTCTGGAAGCTAGTGACTGCTAGACTATAAGTACACCACATTTCTCAAGGAGCATAGACATACATTAGTTAAAGCTACTCTAAACTGGTTCTCATAATGAAGTGTTGAGCAAGCCTTAGGATAACACAAGGTTCAGGTGCTGCTCCTGCAGAAATGCTCACAGGCTCTTCCATGATTATGCCATAACATATCTTCTATCTTTTTATTCTTACCTCCTCCAATATTTCAATTCTCTAGCAGACCAGAAACAATTTCCTGCCCATTATCTTTTCACTCACCTCCCCTCTCTTTCTCTCCATGTATTTGTGCTTCTTTAATTTGATTAATTACCAACTAGGCATTACCCAAATATAAGTGAATCACAATATCATCAGTGTTTTGAACTTCTGTTCATTTCTTTCTTTTTCTGCATGGAACTCTTGGAAATGTTTAGAGTGTAAGACTTGTTTTATAAGTGTAATAAATACTCTGTATTTAGAGGTAATGAAATACAAGGCATATTGATTTCATGTTCCACTTCACTATATGATGTAATATTTGATGGTATATTCCAGTTCAATATATGTAGTGCTTGATGGTATGTCTTTATACTAATAGTCTGTATATGCTTGCACGTGCACATATCTTACTTTACAAGTCTTAAATAAAAGTATTAGAAAAAAAATCATATATAGAATGGATAAGGAGAAGGATGATGGAGTCTAACATAATTGTTCAGTAGTTCCTGTGAAGTATGTAACGTTACCTCAGCAGAGAGGTTCTACACATATTATGTCATAATGCAATATCTTCAGGCCACAACTTTGGAACACCTCCCCATTAGCTTAACATCAATGATAATCATAAAAACGTGCTGATGAAAGAAGCCTTATGAAGTATCAAGTCCATATGATTGTAAAGCTAGCTCCTTTGCCATGGCCCCTGCATTAATCCTACCTTCTTCCCTCTTTCACCTGCCCTGTACATCCCTGAGACCACTGGTGACCTACTTTACGCAATTTGTTTCTGCCAGTACATGTCAGGACTCCATCATATTGTTCACAAAAAAGATACGCATGTGTGCGCGCGCGCGCACACACACACACACACACACACACACACACACACACACACACACATACGCACGCACACACACACACACACACTTACATTAGACTTGAATCCTGCTGTAGTCATCTGTTACCTATACCTCCTTTACCCCTTGTACTTCTCTTCCTTACCTCAATATCACCTACCGTCCTGAGAGTGCGAGTGCCTATATAATATTCCACCTCTTTGCCCACTCTTCAGCAAATATATGCTAAGCACTCAGATTACTCCCTCGTAATTTGCCCCTTATGTGTGCTTGACTCTGTAGTAACAGAATGAGAGTCCTAACTATGATCCAGGTGACAGAGGCTCAGTTAGAATCTCCAAGACTGTAACAGATAGACAGAAAGACAGGGAGGTGGAGGAGTGAAGGGTCATGGGGAAAAGAACGTTGCCTATACTCAGAGCCCAAATGGACAGTATAGACTGAGACCAGAGAGGCTAGCTGCCATACGCTGAAATTTAGGGGAAGAGTTGCTTGCTGGCATATGTCACTTGTAGGAGTGGAGGACTACCCAGTGCTGGTGACCAAGCCTCTCAACTCAAGAAATCTGGATAAAGCCAGAAATGATGGGGGGACAAAGGCCCAAAAATAGGGACATATTTAAAATATTGCTCCTATAAACTTAGGAAGTTACTAGAATAACAGGTTTGCATTGGTATGTATTTTTTGAAGGATATGATGTCTGAAACTCAAATATCTTTCATTATTTAGTATTATTTAATGATTTCAACCCTAAATGACTTGGCAGAAAACTGCAAATTTTATGAGGAGCAGACCAAAGATAGGAGGCAAAAATCTGACATTCTGTGAAAATCTGGACTGTTGAGAGGTATGCCAGTGACCTACTGCACATCCCACTTTCCAACTGAGCATAT
The DNA here is from genome assembly GCF_019279795.1 of Protopterus annectens. NCBI lineage: Eukaryota > Metazoa > Chordata > Ceratodontiformes > Protopteridae > Protopterus > Protopterus annectens. Next base: position 1,248,626,027 of record NC_056729.1, read on the forward strand.
GCAAAGTTGTAGGGCAAAAATAAGAAGAAGCAAGATTCACCTGTGATGACTGCCTACATGATGGCCCTCTCAGTTGACTTTTACACTCAGTGATGTGGGATGATTGTCAAACAGTGGGTGCAAAAAGCACAGTAAATAGTCAGCCCTTACATCAATCTCACCACGTTCTTTGTTTATACATAATCAGCTAGCACTATCTGTCCTTTCTTTGGATGGCCTTTAGAACTGGACACAGTATTGCAGATATGACCTTACTACTGTCTTGTACAACAGGTGAATATCTGTGTCATGCTTCAGAATCACTCCCCTACCTAGGTACTGTGGCATTCTATTGGCCTTAGCCACTGCCTATTTACAATGTTTTGCACAGTTCTTCCTACAGGATGAACATAAACTGATTACATTTTTTTTTTATTTATGTCCTCCCAGGGCTTCTCCTCCTAACTTGTATCTCCTTCCCATATTTCCCTTGACAGAGTATACCCTGCTGAACTTTCTGCATTCTAATTCAACTTACTTTACCATCCTACAACACCGTAATCACAACTGGGAGACAGAAATCAGTCTCTGCTAGGTTAACAACCAAGACGAGAATAGGACTCGGTACAAGGAATAAAAAAAAAGTTTATTCAAGTACACTATATAACGTGGTAAGCGCTTTCATCTGCAAAGCAGACTTCTTCAGACCACTTAACATCAATATAAAATGCATATTTAAAAACTTTTTTGGCGCCGAAGTTCATTGATAATTAAACAATCACTTCCTATTAAAGTGCCAATGCAGGTAATGTTTAAACACCACAATAAAATACTTTTCCACCAATAACTAAGAATTATATATAAATTAAAATACAATGTTTGATAATAACATCTACTACCAAAAATTGTGATTAAAAAATTAACTATACTAATATGTTATTACTATAAAAAATGTATACACAATATATTTACTATAAAAACAACTCTGCCTGGAAAATGCTGAAGGTCAAACTGCACTAAATGAACACTACACGAAATGTGAATAAAAAAATCATATTAAGTCATGAATATATAATGTATAAACACATACAAATGAGTATAGCTGAAAAAGACTTAATGTGTCACTAACATTGCATATCACACATACTACATGTTGGTTTTGTATCAATTCAAAATCAACATAACAATACATCTTATGACAACTGCAATAAAGGTTTAATAGAAATGAATTCATTAATACCTGGGAATTTGGTGGCATTAGTCATCATCTGCCACATACTTTCCTTTTTCCCAAGGAGTGTTTTGAAATTACCACCCCGTGGTGAAATAACTACCTGGTCAATTATGGCAAATCTAAATGTATGGGTATCACCATGCTCCTTTATGTGTCTGTATAAGGCATTTTTGGTGCTTTGCACCTTAATCCTATACAAATGCTCATAAATCCGCTTTCTAAATTGCCTTTCAGTTTTCCCAATATAGAAAGCTGTACAGGACATACATTTAGCAGGGTATACTATGTTGGTACTATAACAGTTCCCTTTCTTAAACTTAATGTAAGTCCTATTGATGTCATCCAACCTATATCCCTTACTCTCATATATAGCAAAACACTGTCTACATGAACCGCATTTTTTGGTAAATGCATCCAGTTTCTTGTGGTTCAAATTTTTTGCACTCTCCAATATTCTTTTTACGTTGAACCCCATTTTGTATACACAACAAGGTCATTCACCTACTACATTTTTCACTTCTTCATCAACAATTAAGGTGTTCCAATGTCTAAACAATATATTTTTAATTTCACTTACATGTGGAGAAAACATTAATACACATACTTTGTTAGGCTCAAGCCTATCAATTTTACGTAACTGGATATCAGTGTTGTAGTTGTATACTGTTCCTAATATCTGGGGGTATTTTTTGCCCCATTCATTTATAACATAAAGAGCAACATCATTCAATAATGATATAAGGTAGTCCCTATTGATAAAAATATTCTTTATAAAATGTATTTCTTTGACCATTATGTCATAATTAGAGGACATCCTAGCCGCCCGTATACATTGTCCTTTAAAGTATAGAAAATAATATATAATAATATATAAAAATATATGCATCTTATATTGATGTTAAGTGGTCTGAAGAAGTCTGCTTTGTAGATGAAAGTGCTTACCACCTTATATAGTGTACTTTAATAAACTGTTTTTTTATTCCTTGTACCGAGTCCTATTCACGTCTTGGTTGTTAACCTAGCAGAGACGGATTTCTGTCTCACAGTTGTAATTACGGTGTTGCACTGAGCCTTGGAATTGTTTTAGTTCATAAGCTATGGACAACACAAGTATGGTGATCGAGACTTCATTGGACAAGGATATGCTGGGCACCTTGAAGACAGAAATGAACATTTTACGTGAAAACGTTACTCGCCTGACAGATGTAGTCGGGCAGTTACAGAAAACAATTTGGGACATTAAAAATGCCACTCCTGATGCTAAAACAAGCTGTTCGCTGGGTGCTTCACACATTTCAACACAAGTGGATATCCAGAATGGTCAGGGCGAACCTAATAAGGATTTCAGTGAGGTGGCTAGATCGAGACTGTTGGGGAATAGTGTCCGTGACACTAGTCAAGTGTTCGACAAGGAATACACATCCGACAAGGAGTTTACATTTGATTTTTCGCTTTTTCAGGTCGATGAGGATTTTGAACGCTTAGGAGCTCGTCCAAAACGTATGCAACCAGTTAGAACATATACTATGTTAACCAAACCAAAAACGGACTTGGTTAAAGGTACTGTTGCTAATTCTTCCAGCCCAAGGGGCAGGACTGTTAATGTTAATGCAATTACTCATGAACATGGTAATTTAGATAAATTTTTTACTAATGAATATGATTTTAAAATTAATAATAATCAAAAACATACATACAAAGACAACTCTGCCAACCACAAGGGTACAGTGAAAGTCATGATTTTTGGTTTAGGGAAATTACTTTCAGCTGTTAAAAGTATTAAAATTGACAATGCGTATTTATTGAAATGTATTAATTTAGGTATTGTACCTATGGGCTTAAGGTTTTTTAAAATGACTATGGGAATTAACTTGGATATAGACACTAAGATGGAGTTTAATAAAATGTTTGATAGCTTTGGTATTAGTTTTATGAACCTAATTATAAAAAAGAATGATGAGAAACTAAGTGTGTTAGTTAGTGAGGTAGAGAAGTTAAATAATGATATTGTAACTGATTTAGTGTTCCCCCAATGGAAGGAGCTATATGAAAAACAATTTAAATTAGCAGAAAATAGAGCAGCTAACACATTTGATAGAAAGAACAAAAAATTGTTACGTGATATGGAACAATATCACTATCATAGGGCATACTTATGGAAATCACAGACAGATAGGGAACATCATTTTGAAGCCCAAGATAGATGGGAGACTCAAAGAATTAGGATCAAATTTTCAGGGGGGACGATTTTTCACACCCCCCACACAAAAGGAATGATCGACAAAAGAACCATCAAAACAGATGGTAGGTAATGACGTTGTAAATAATTATGATTTAATACCACAATCGGAAGTTGTGCTCACCACAGAACCTGTGTTGGTACACAATAATTCAGATGATGAAGTAGTTATTGTATATAAAGATATGAAAATATTCAATTACAGTAGTTTAAAGATTCAGGAAGAACATTTTTCTTTATTCATGAAGGGTATGAAATACATTCCAACAGTTAAATTTAACCTGACTGATATGATAGCAGAGATAAAGTTATTCTGTCGTAGGCTCAATTTGGCACTTACTATGCAAAAGACTGTTGAGCAGTTACCTTCAAAAACACTTAGGAAAAAAAGCACTTACATACTTACAGCACATAGAAATGTGTTAAATTTTGAGGATCTTACTTGTTTAGACATATACAGATATAAACAGTGAAGCAAGACCTCTTCTTTTTATGACAATTTGTCCTTTAAAGAGAGAAAGTGTCTGAATGAGTTGGTTAGTGACAAAGATATACGGGTTATGAAACCCGACAAAGGGGCCGGGATAGTTTTGTTTAACACCATGGATTATAACAACAAGATACATAGCATTTTAAATGAGTCAGGTAATTATGAAATAGTGTCTCTCAATGAAGTTAACTTAGGATATCATAAGATTGACCTAGCCCTGGAAGAGTATCTTATTGACAACAGGATTACTGTGGATACACATAATTTTTAAAGGTTGATTTCCCTGTGCTAGCTACAATAGTAGGCATACCAAAAATCCATAAGGATACTGTTGACCCACCATTTCGCCCAATTATTTCGGGCAGTAAGTCTAAGACCTACAATATAGGAGTAGCTATAGACAGATGGGTCAAACACATTTATGGGAGTACATCGCACCTTATAAAGGACTCATGGATGTTTTTATCTAATCTTACTTCAGACACATGGAAAAAGAGCTTGTTATACATTACTATAGACGTCATAGACTTATTCTCCTGCATACCTAAAATAGAAGGTCTTGAATTTTTTAGTGAGAGTCTGAGAAGATATTCCAACCTTAGTTGGGACCGTATTAATCTGATAATTGATATGATGGAATTGGTATTGGATAATAATTTAATTTATTTTGAAGGGGAGTATTTTAAACAGACACGAGGTGTGGCCATGGGGGCCTCGTGTGCTCCCATTTTTGTGAACTTAGTTATGTTGGAATGGGAGAATCAGTGTTTATTTAATTGTTCATATTTTCAACACGTAGTATACTATACAAGGTTCCTGGACGATATGTTTCTGTTATGGGACGGACCAAGTGAACTTTTTGATGAATTTATGGCACATCTTAATCAGTCTAATAGCTTTTTGAAATTTACGCATAAAGTTAATAAGGAAGGCATTGCCTATTTGGATACTTATATAAGACACACGGACTCTGGGTTCCAGTCAGAAATTTTTAGAAAGGAAACTTTCTCCAATGGGTATTTGGAATACTCAAGTAATCACCCCAAACATATATTAAGAAACATCTTTAAAGGACAATGTATACGGGCGGCTAGGATGTCCTCTAATTATGACATAATAGTCAAAGAAATACATTTTATAAAGAATATGTTTATCAATAGGGACTACCCTATATCATTATTGAATGATGTTGCTCTTTATGTTATAAATGAATGGGGCAAAAAATACCCCCCGATATTAGGAACAGTATACAACTACAACACTGATATCCAGTTACGTAAAATTGATAGGCTTGAGCCTAACAAAGTATGTGTATTAATGTTTTCTCCACATGTAAATGAAATTAAAAATATATTGTTTAGACATTGGAACACCTTAATTGTTGATGAAGAAGTGAAAAATGTAGTAGGTGAACGACCTTGTTGTGTATACAAAATGGGGTTCAACGTAAAAAGAATACTGGAGAGTGCAAAAAATTTGAACCACAAGAAACTGGATGCATTTACCAAAAAATGCGGTTCATGTAGACAGTGTTTTGCTATATATGAGAGTAAGGGATGTAAGGTGGATGACATCAATAGGACTTACATTAAGTTTAAGAAAGGGAACTGTTATAGTACCAACATAGTATACCCTGCTAAATGTATGTCCTGTACAGCTTTCTATATTGGGAAAACTGAAAGGCAATTTAGAAAGCGGATTTATGAGCATTTGTATAGGATTAAGGTGCAAAGCACCAAAAATGCCTTATACAGACATATAAAGGAGCATGGCGATACCCATACATTTAGATTTGCCATAATTGACCAGGTAGTTATTTCACCACGGGGTGGTAATTTCAAAGCACTCCTTGGGAAAAGGGAAAGTATGTGGCAGATGATGACTAATGCTACCAAATTCCCAGGCATTAATGAATTCATTTCTATTAAACCTTTATTGCAGTTGTCATAAGATGTATTGTTATGTTGATTTTGAATTGATACAAAACCAACATGTAGTATGTGTGATATGCAATGTTAGTGACACATTAAGTCTTTTTCAGCTATACTCATTTGTATGTGTTTATACATTATATATTCATGACTTCTTATGATTTTTTTATTCACATTTCGTGTAGTGTTCATTTAGTGCAGTTTGACCTTCAGCATTTTCCAGGCAGAGTTGTTTTTATAGTAAATATATTGTGTATACATTTTTTATAGTAATAACATATTAGTATAGTTAATTTTTTAATCACAATTTTTGGTAGTAGATGTTATTATCAAACATTGTATTTTAATTTATATATAATTCTTAGTTATTGGTGGAAAAGTATTTTATTGTGGTGTTTAACCATTACCTGCATTGGCACTTTAATAGGAAGTGATTGTTTAATTATCAATGAACTTTGGCGCCAAAAAAGTTTTTAAATATGCATTTTATGTTGATGTTAAGTGGTCTGAAGAAGTCTGCTTTGCAGATGAAAGTGCTTACCACCTTATATAGTGTACTTTAATAAACTGTTTTTTTATTCCTTGTACCGAGTCCTATTCACGTCTTGGTTGTTAACCTAGCAGATACGGATTTCTGTCTCACAGTTGTGATTACTTTACCATCCTACAAGCCTTAGAAAGTGCTGTTAGACATAGCTCCACCACCTGTAGCCATTGTTTCAGTCTCATTATCAGCAGCAGCTGAGCTACTGCACACACATGCTAAGCAGGCCCATCCTCCGTGTGACACTGCACACACATGCTAGACAAGCCCATCCTCAGTGAGACACTGCACACACATGCTAGGCAGGCCCATCCTCAGTGTGACACCGCACACACACATGCTAGGCAGGCCCATCCTCAGTGTGACACTGCACACACATGCTAAGCAGGCCCATCCTGTGACACTGCACTCACACATGTTAGGCAGGACCTTTCTCAGTGTGACACTGTGCACACACATGCTAGGCAGGCACATCCTCAGTGTGACACTGCACACACATGCTAGGCCAGGTCCATCCTCAGCGAGACACTGCACACACATGCTAGGCAGGCCCATCCTCAGTTTGACACCGCACACACACATGCTAGGCAGGCCCATCTTCAGTGTGACACTACACACACATGCTAGGCAGGCCCATCCTCAGTGTAGCACTGCACACACATGCTAGGCAGGCCCATCCTGTGACACTGCACTCACACATGGTAGGCAGGACCTTCCTCAGTGTGACACTGTGCACACACATGCTAGGCAGGCACATCCTCAATGTGACACTGCACACACATGCTAGGCCAGGTCCATCCTCAGTGTGACACTGCACACACATGCTAGGCAGGACCATCTTCAGTATGACACTGCACACACACATGCTAGGCATGCCCATCCTCAGTGTGACACTGCACACACATACTACGCAGGCACATCCTGAGTGTGGCACTGCACACACATGCTAGGCAGGATTGGCCCCAGCACTAAATTCCATGGCACCACAATGATTACTATCATTTCTCTGGGTACACTGCTATATCTTATGGTCCATAAGTCTCATTCTAAAAAGACAAACACCAGGAGTTCAAAAATCTCATAAAGCTGGAAGGAAAAACACCCAAGACTAACACTGAAAACTAAGTAAATTCAAGTTGCACAGTGATACAGAAAAGGAAGTATTTTGCAAGGGACACATCTCTCTGCACTTACATAACCCTCATGCTTAAATATTTGAATTCTGAGGCTACAAAATCTAAGGGAAATGGTAATCTTTGGTTTTGCTGGAAGGTCCATTATAGAGTACAACACCCCTTTTGGAATGTAACTCACAAGACATCTGCAGCAGCTGGAAAGGCCACAGAAGTACCTCACAAAGAGGATTACTGGCCTCAAACAAATGCCCTGCACTGACCATCTAAAAAAAACTGTGCAGCATATCGCCTACTCCGAGGTGACCTCTGCCTAATATATAATGATGTGTCATACCCAAAGCCGGTGGACATGCTACACCTAAAGAAATCCCAATCCCTCCAAACTACACGTTCTAGGGACCTAAATCTTGTCATCACAATAAACAGGACATGCTGGAGGGATAGATTCCTGTCCTAGAGACTTCCCATACTCTGGAACAGGCTACCCATCTATGTCAAACAAAGTTCTTCATTAGCACTCTTCAAGAAAAATCTTGATGAGTGGATGGGAAATAGGAAATCCACCCCGGGGATCACTTCTGTGTCTCTGCTCAACAGTGGCATAGGAAAATAACTTTCCTGGGTGGCATAAGCCAGGGAACCTTGTTGGTTAGGCTTACGTAGGCCCTTGGGTCGATAACCTAGTACCTACCTATGAACCTATGACATCTATTTCTTTTTACCTGGGTTTGTGCATTTTCAAATAGGAGCCAGTACTAATTAAGTTCTATCTATATTTAACTTATGTCTAATGTGGCATAATTATTTAAACTGTAGATGTTTTTGTATTATTTTTGAAGATTTGAAATTATTGGTCTTAAAATGTTTCTGTAATACTTTTAAGATTTTGTACCCGGCCTCCATGGAAAATGATCATCTTCCCCCATCGGATTTTCCTGGTAATCAAATGTCAATAAAAAAAAAATTAAAAAAAAAAATATATATATATATATATATATATATATATATATATATATATATATATAATGAATTTATATATATATATATATATATATATATGTATATAAATAGATGGATATACATCTGTTGGGTTGTTTGTTTCTGATAACTTGTTGCAGTTAAACTCTTTTTTTCTAGAGGCTCCTTTAGCTGTTTAAAACTTTCATTTAAAGGCTCACTGCTGCTTTTCAGCTGTGAGAAACATTTCTGCAGTTTGGTTCCCACCTTCCCTCCCTGTTGGTGTAGTGTTTTTATAGTTGGTGGCTTTGCAGTTGCCCGCCCCTAGTGTAAATTTGATTTGGGACCCTCCTCCCAGTCTAGTGTCATTACCTCATTCTACCAAGTACAGGGGAGAACATTTGAGAAGGCCAATCAGCTTAGTTTCTGCTACTCCTTTCTCTCTTTCCACTACAAAAAAAAAAAAAAAAAAACTTTTTCTAAGCTTGTTTCCTGCCTTTCCTGTGGCTAGTCTAGTCTGGATATAGATTTGCTGTGTCCAGGATTATTTGTAGGCTTCTAGGGCCCAAGCCTTTCTGTGTTGAAGAGAAGCCTTCTAGCTTAATTTTGTTTCTCAGAACTTGCCAGTTTTTTGTTTCAGCACTTGTTCAGAACTTATTGTAAGCACTAAATAAGCTACAAATTACTACAGCACTCAACTTTCCTCACTGTCTAGACTAGAGGAAAACAGTTTCTAGTACTTAACAAATAAACACCTATCCAGGCATGTCTAAGGGTCAGCCCCCAGTGTTTTCTCCTGTCTACCTGATGAATCTGGGCATCTTGGGGCAATGTAGTAGTTGCCCCTTGAACACAGACAACCCTCTCCTCCTACCACCCAACACTACAACCTGTGAGAGATGCACTTATATAGCCAAACTGGAAGCAAAGCTCTCTTCACCCAAGACTGGACTAGACAGTCAAGAGGAGACGGTAAACACTTGCACCACACCACACTCAGCACATAGTCCCTCAAAACCTACACCACCAAAACACACACATAGAAACACAAAACACACACCTACATTCACGGATGCTCTCAGTAAAAACCTGCCCAAGCAACAGGGACCTTCAAAGCAGAAACACAAGCAACCTCCACCCCCCCAACACAACCCAAATGACACATAGCTCACAAACTCAGTACGCCACTCAACCACAGCCCATAAGGCATAACAACGTACCCAACACTCTAGTCATAGGTGACTCTATAGTCAGGCACACTGATGTTCCACTCACCAGGCTAAACAAGGAGAAATTACTGTCAGCTGCCTGTCGGGTGCCAGGATCTGCCACATAACGCATGCACTCAGGTCACTCCACAAGTACAAATATGACTCTGTCATTGTCCATGTTGGTGTGAATGACCTGAGACGTACCTCTTTGGACTATATGAAAAGGGACATGGTGGAGCTGTCCGATCTTCTGCCCAGGCAGGTATGACCCTAGCCCTGAGTAGCATCCTGCCATCACCCAGAATGATATCACAGTACAAGGACAAAATGATTGACTTCAACAATTGGCTAAGCTTCTGGTGTCATTCTAAGAGGATCCAGTATCAGTCTGCCTGGGATGACAAGGTCGACAAGCCATGATGCTTTGCCAGAGATGGCCTGCAGCTGTCGCCCCTGGGATTCCAAATACTGGCTAAGGCTCTAGCCACCCCTATAGTGCCTTTTTTAGGCAAGGTTCAAATGACAAATTCACCACCCTAACAGGTACAGGCAAGAAGAATCTGAGGGTATTGCTACTCAATGCTAGAAGTCTAAACCTCAAAATGCACTCTCTCGAGGCACTCCTTAAAATGGAGAACATCGACATCTGTGCAGTGACAGAGACCTGGTTCAAGGCTCCAGAGAGTACCCCTGCATTACCAGGCTATAATTCATAACACACCTTTCGGCCACCTAACCTGGACCAAAACACTAAAGGCGGAGGCGTGTCCATATTCATTAAGGATATCCACACCTCCAGGCTAGTTGCTCAGCATAATGCATCCGAGATTATCCAAGTGCAACTAACTCTGGGCAAGACCGCAATCCAAATTGTAGCGTGCTACAGATCCCCCACTATGCCCCAGGATTCCCAATCCTCATTTCTTAATACACAGGAAAATATTAGGGTACAACCTAACACCCTAATAATGGGCGATTTCAACTACCCTACCATTAACTGGGAAAACTACTCATCTACCAACTCTTGTGCTCAACGTTTTCTGTAATTCATAAATTCCAATGCCATGGATCAACTTATCCACACCTCCACCAGGGGCAGCAATATCCTAGATCGGGTTATTACCAACATGGGCAACTGGTGCTCCACACCAGAGGTCAATTCCTCATTGGTCAGATCCGATCATAAGCTAATCACCCTAGGCATCCACACCCCACCCCCACCCCCCATTAGGGAAACCACAGTAAAACATTTCTCCAAAGCCAACTTCACGCTTCTTAAGAAAGAAGTGGCAAACTTCACGACACCCATGCTGACGGACAATAGAGGTATGACTGCTGAATCCTACACAAATGCACTTTATAAGCACTTACATGAGTGCATGGATCATGCAATCCCAAACAGAACCAAGATGCTATCCTCCAAAAAAAGGAAGCCAATCTGGTGGTCCCCTGCCATAAACAAACTCTACAACAGAAGAAAGAAACTGTTGCAAAAAAGAATAAAATCCCATGATTGGAGAAACTCCCTGGTCAGCTTCAGTAAGAAGCTGAGATCCCTCATAAAATCCTCCAAAGCTAGATATGAAAACAAAATCGCCACTGACTCTAAAGACAACCACAAAGCATTCTATAGCTATGTCAAGAATCTCAATGGCAACACTCAGATCTGCTCTGAGTTACAGCACAATGGCAATAAATATACAGAACCAACGGATATTGCCAACATCCTGGCAGATAGCTTCAGTGCTAACTTTACCCCTCTGTCATCCCCTAAAGGCCCCATCTCTATACCAGAAGAATGCAAAGTTCCTGTAATCACGGCTGCACAGGTAAAAAACACACTATCCAAAGCCAAGAACACAGCATCCATGGGACCTGACGACATCCCGGGCTGTGTTCTACATGAACTACAGAATGAACTGGCACCCCACCTAAGTACCATGTTCAGTCATAGCCTCACCTCAGGCTATGTGTCCACTGAATGGTACACAGCGACAGTTATCCCACTCCACAAAGGGGGAGCCACCACAGACCCCAGAAACTACTGCCCCATTAGCCTAACGAGCGTATCATCATGGAACTTATAAACAATGACATTGGTAATCTCCAAACTCAGGACCCCACCCAGTTCGGGTTTGTAAAAGGCAGATCATGTCTCCTAAACCTGATAGACTTTTTTGAAGCAGTCACCAAAGCCGTAGATGAAGGTAAGGTGGTTCACACAGCCTATCTAGATCTCGCCAAGGCTTTTAACACCATCCCCCACTCTGGAATTGTAGCTAAACTCACTAAACTAGGTATAAATCCCTATGTCACAAGATGGGTTGTCAACTGGCTCACTGACAGAACCCAACTGTGAAAGTAGCAGACTCCAAATCCAGCTTCAGACCAGTGACAAGTGGAGTACCACAGGGTTCAGTCCTGGGTCCTCTCCTGTTTGTTATCTACTTCTCTGAAGTACAGGCCAACACAGAAGGTCTTTGGCTAATGAAGTTCGCAGATGACTGCAAACTTGGAGCCATAATCAAAACTCCAAAAGATGTGGACATCCTACAAAAGGGCCTTGCTGAGACAGATGCCTGGTGTCAAAGACATGGCCTCAAGCTCAATGCCAAAAAGTGCATTGTCATTCCTTTTGGTAAAAACTCAGTACCCATGAACTACCACATAGGTGGTAGTCTACTTAACACTGAAAGTGTGATAAGAGACCTTGGGACACAGGTGGACAGTAGTCTCTCCTTTGATAATCACATCGCCACAGTAGTCAGGAAATCCTTCTGTGTGACACACCTCATCACAAAAGGTTTCTCATCCAGGAAAAAAGAGGTCATTGTTCCCCTCTACTCTTCACTCATTAGACCCATTATAGAGTACAATGCCCCTTTTGGTATGTACCTCACAAGACATCTACAACAACTGGAAAGGCCACAGAAATATCTCACAAAGAGGATTACTGGCCTCAAAGAGATGCCCTATGCAGACCGTCTCAAAAAACTGCAGCTTTAGTCCGTTGCATATCGCCTACTCAGAGGCGATCTCTGCCTAACACACAAAGCTATGTCAAACCCAGAGCTTTTAGACATGCTCCACTTAAAGAAATCCCAATCCCTATGAGCTAGACACTCTAGGGACCTAAACCTCGTCACCACAATAAACAGAACATGCTGGAGGGATAGATTCCTGTCCCAGAGACTTCCCATACTCTGGAACAAACTACCTATCTATATCAAACAAGGCTCCTCATTAGCACTGTTCAAGAAAAATCTTGATGATTGGATGGGAGATAGGAGATTCACCCTGGGGATCACTTCTGTGGCTCTGCTCGACAGTGGCACAGGAAAATAATTTTCTGGGGTGGCGAAAGCCAGGGCACCTTTGGCTAGGCTTATATAGGCCCTAGGGCCAATAGCCTAGTACCTACCTATGAACATACATATATATATATATATATATATATATATATATATATATACACACACACACACACACACACACACACAAGTGACGTGCAGATGGGGCTTACTTCCCATCTCACACAAAACGCCTGCAAATGAAAGTTTATGCTGCTTTCTGCAACAGAATCAATTCACACTTTTCTATATAACATAATTTTAATACTAACAGATGACAGACGTGCATCCTCCACCCTAGGAAACACAACATAATACGTATGTAAATATACTGAAACACCACAATCAGATTGATAAAATTTTACACATATACATTTTGAAAAGATATGTTGCTTAGTATCATAATCAGCAATTTCTGTTTCAACCATCTTATTAATAAGTGCTTAAGCATATATACAATACATTCCAGCTTTCTTTCTTTCTTTTTTTTTGCATGCAGTGATATTTTCATACCTTCCCAACACCCATGTTCAGTGAGACTAATTTACTTCTTTTACTGACAAAGGGCATCTGCCTCTTTTTTCTCTCTCCTTAATGCACCCCATAGCTCTCTAACCTTTGCCATCATGCCACATTTCTATATGATTTCTCAGTGCACTTCCTGACAAGCTGTGTTGCTAAACCACTGTCCTGCTTGCCCTACTAGTACTCAGTCCTCTAGCTGACTAGCATTTTACCGAAGCATAAAAGAGGACTAGCTAACTGAAGATAGCTTTCCTACTTCAGAAAATATTGCTTTCTGTGGGGTTTTATGACCTCACAGTTAGTTATAATTAAATAAGGAGTGTAGGAGTTCTCCTATCACATAAGGGTGGGCGACATGAAGCTCCAGTGAAAATAATGAGGCCTGAAGGCACTATTCTATAAGTTAGGCCTGAAGGCACTATTCTGTAAGGTAAGTTAGCTGTGATCAAATGGGCTTTGGTGAAAAGATCATCAACTAACATATTCTGTTTTGTCTTGCCTTTCTCATTTCTACTGCAGAGAGAGTAAACCATGCTGTAGTACTTACCATTGTTGACGTGTGATTGCCTTAGTCATAACCAGACCCCTGTTGTCTTGCTGAAGGAAGTTTCAGCAAGAGAATGCTGTAAAACTAAATAGTTGAAATCCTCTTTCTGCAAACCACAAAGCTTTTTTGTATTGCAGAGGACAAGGTTCCCTGGACTTTCTATCTATGGGTAGTCAAAAACACCCACGTTTATTTATTCCAAGTCCACAGTTGCACAAAGAAAATGCAAACTCTATTAATTCTGAAAGTGGTTTTCAGCAAAATTACTTTCCAATATCAACACTCTTTCTACTTGCTTCTATGTCTTCATACAGTTGCCTGGTTCACCTGCACCACCTAATATCCCATCTTAAGTTACTTTAGACCAGGCATGGGCAAACTACGGCCCGGGAGCCATATGCGGCCCATTAAACGTTTTGATTCGGCCCGCCAAACTTGAAAAAATTTAATAAATTAACCTTGTTAATGTTTTATTTCCCCTGCAATTCTGATGTTTCCTCACTAGATGGCGCACTCTAGATATATTGGCTTTGTTGAGGTGAAGCGTAGGCCTATTACTCCACGTTTGCACTTTACCCTTTGACCCACCTCCCCTCTATGAAGATGAGCGGACCCAAGAAAAGGTAAGTGGACAGAGAATGTCGAGTGGTCAATAAGGAGTGGATAACTAAATATTTTTTCAATGAACACCGATCATCTGCTGTTTGCCTGATATGCCAAGAAACTGTGGCGGTTTTTAAAGAGTATAATATTAGCCGTCACTTTGCCACAAAGCACGCTAATTATGCTAGCAAGCTCTCAACAAAAGAACGGGAAGCTGCTGCTGAGAAGGTGGCAGCTAATTTGAAGGCTCAGCAAAGTTTTTTTCACCGTCAAACCGCCATTCAAGAGTCAAGTACCAAGGCCAGTTTTATGCTTTCATTCAAAATAGCAAAGGCCAGCAAACCACTGTCTGAGGGCGAGTTTTTAAAAGAATGTATGGTAGAGACAGCAGGTATTTTGCTCCTGTTCCGGCCCCTTTGTCAAATGTTAGAACTCAATGTGGCCCACGAATCAAAAAGTTTGCCCACCCCTGCTTTAGACTATAGTAAGGATATTTCTTTCTTTGTTGGCATCTTTACATTCTCTAAAAAAAATTAGCTTTTACTGGCTGAAAACCCTTCACTGCAACAAGAATATTTTTCACTTTATCAAACACTAAAGGTGGTACTTAGAATGTGATTATTACTGGGGTGTGGGAAAACAGCTTATTTGTGAAATGCCTGAGGATTATGGTAATTTGCTCAAAGTGCAATGACTACAATATGGTATGTGTGAGTATGTACACACATGCAATATACATACCTAACACAATTTCAGATGTATTACTGTGGACAGAATTTCTCAGTCTTCATCACACTCAATCCTTGAAAGTGTCCCCATTCAGAAAGTGGTTATTTTTGAGAGAGGGTAGTTTGTAGTTGAAAGCAAATACCACGAGTGTCACTTATCACTGGAAAAAAAAAACAATCAAACACACAGCTTATCAGGGGCACTGTGTGTGTGTCATATGGAAGGAGTCTGATGTAAGAGCAATCGTGCGTTTTATGTGCAGAAAACTTACATAACCTTTTTATGAATAAAGGTCTAATCTGTCAGAACTGACATATCCTAGGGGGTCAATCTGTGTGAAAAAGAAACTGAAAGTATCTACTTTGTGATATTTCATAAAAAGAAATGAAGACACTACCTGTCTTGGCATTGCATCCGAAGAAAATGTCATAAGGAACGGGTTACATTTCCACACAAAAGGAAAATACTGAACAGACATACCCCCTTCACTATGGTTTTTAAGTGCTGTCAAATTAATGGAAATTCTAAGCTAAAATCCACAGATAACAATATGTCATAAGGACAAGGTTCAAAGGTCTACATTCCAAATTAGCCTGCCCAACAAGTAGGTAGTGTATTCATGTTTAAGTAAATCTTACAAAAGTATGGTCATTGAAACAAATTGTGAGAATGAAGTACTCCACACCCACGTTAAAATAAATAAAACAAATGACAGTTTTTTCCTTCACTGTACCTCTTCTGTGTGACCTTAGAAATATATCCACTTATTTGATTAATATCACCCTTTGTATAATGGGAACTTCTTACCTACTTGGTGACTTAAATCATTCCTCGGTTGATTAGGAGAACCATGCTCCAACTAAAAAGTGGGTGCAAAAACTACTGGACTTCATAACATCTAAAAATCTTGAACAAACAGAAATGACAACAAGGAAAAACATTTATTAAGTACTGTCTTGACAGATGACCCTGCCAGCTACATTAAGCTAAACATTGACCTCTCCTTTTCACTCTGAACTCAAGCCATGATATTCTTATATACATCAAACATAATCTAATAAAATGAAAACATTTTTAAGGGCTTTCCAAAGGCAACTATGGTGTCCTGAACAATCACAATGTGTCAATCAATTGAGACTGTACTTTAGTTCCATAGCATAACCTACTGGAAAATCATTTATGTCTATCAACAACACTAACTGCACTGATATATTTTTCTCATGAGCCATAAATCCAATGGAAAATTCTGCAATAAACTTAAATGCTGACATTGCAAAATCAACCTAGTCAATTGAAAGAAAAGAGTGTACAAAGCCTTTTATCCCTCCAAAATCCATCCAAGAAAAACTCAGTAAAAGAAACACACGGAGCAAAGGTTCATTCAAGATAAAACCTACCAAGACTGGTGACAATATTAAGGTCTTCTAGAATGAAATACTAAAAAAATGAAGAGAAAAAAAACAAGAATGCATAAAATGGTGTCAACAAAAGAAGAGATACACCAAAAATAGTAGTATATACATTCACAGAAAATACTGGGACTGAAGGGGGGATTCCATCTATTCTTTCTCCTTGCTGTACAAACCTACCCAAAACCACATCTGAAATGATCACATCTGTCCTCAATAAAGTCAGAAAACACCAGCCTTTTGGTCATATCTGTTACAGGTATTTGCCAGTTTCCCTTTGTCAAATCTAATATGGTCAAAAATCTTGCCTTTCCCAAATGTTTGTTCATCTATAAACTAGCTGTCAAAGTCTGAAATTCTGTTCAGCTTTCTAAAGTTATTACAGAACCTATTTTTTTCCATCAAGCTTTGTAATTAAGATAATGGTGCATTTCCATCTGCTTTTTGACTCCTCTAATACACGTACTTAAGCATTTTAGTACTAAACTCCTACACAGCCTTTCTCTGTGACTTTGATATTGTTTAAAAGATTCAGAATTAGAGTGGGACAAAGACTATGACTGCCCAGGGTGCAAGCTGTTAATGGGACATGATCATCAGATACTGATGGAGAATGACCAGGGCCTTTGTGGCTTCATAAATGAATGCTGATACTGCAATTACAGCTGGACGTAGAAGCTCATCGTATTCTAGTAACTAAAGCAAGGGTGTGTATTACAGTTACAGAAGATCTTTTTTTTAGTCCCAGAGTTTGAGTTGAGGGGATGCCATTCTGAAGAACTGTCCAGTGTGTCAGATGACCTAGATTCAGCTTTACTCTAGGTTTTAAGTTAATCTTTTCTCCAATAATGTTTTCAATATGGTGTTGAATCAGGTTTGTTCTGCTAGGTAGTTGTAAAAACACTGAATTGTTTCGTCTCTTGTTTTTCTGTCTTAGATACTGTGTCATTTACCTGACCTGTAGGCACACAGGTCGATTTTCTTTCTCTCCATTTCCACCACATTCTTTCATTCAGCTTTTCATGGTTTCAGAACACTGATATAGTATATCTGTTCTGGGCCTGCTCTAACCAGTCTGCCTAACCCTGTAATTTGCATTAATCTATTTATTTTTTTTGCTACTTCAAATGGCTCTGCCACTTAGCCAAAATTTGTTTTCAATGGAGGGATCCAAAACTAACACCTTTCCTCCAACTCTGAGCGCTCTTAGTCATGGCATTTTTATTGTACACCCTCTTATGCAGAGTGGACTCTGTCATGTGCTCCCCATGTGATAAGCATCATCACTTTCAGCCTAACCTGTTAGCTGTTATAGTGTCTTATAACACTGTTAAATGGAGTTTTCTCCTTTGCCCTACATTATCTAACAGTTTTTGAGGGTGCCTACCATATAATAACTCCAATGGACTTTTGGCTCAACAGGAATATCGTTTCCATTCATGGTTATTTTAACTTTCAGTACATACTCATCTCATCTCATTTCTTCTGGGTTACTGTCCATCTGAAACAGGTGTCACTACAAAAGTTATTTTCAGTTTTAATTTGCATTCCTTGTTCCCAGATTCCTGTAGTTTACAGTCTTCTTTTATTTGAGGTTTCTGTCTGACACTGAAAGAAGTGGGTTTGTCGGGTGGGATTTGAGATTTACTCACTTTGATATATAATGGAGTTAATGCCGTTTCATATATTTAAATATACAGTTGGACTGAACACTTTTATTTCTTTAAAAATAAATCAAATTAGGTTTAAAACAGAAAAACATGAAACTAGCCAGTAAGTTGTTTTACAATTATTCATGGCAAATAAGTGGATTTCCAAGAAATGTGGACATTTAAACCTGACGTACCTTATTAAGTAATGGTTCCTGACTGCACTATGTCCCACTCTCATGCCACAGTACAATTCTTAAAATGACTTTATTCATTAGGTATGATGGCGGAGTTAGGGTCATTACTATATGATAGTGATGAGGGCATCTAGTGCTGTGTTGGAGTTTAGAGGCATCACTATGTGGGGTGGGGACAAGTGTGGGGTGGAAGGTATGCCTGCACTACGAGGACTCCATGACCACTAGGAGCTTTCTAACATGTCTTTTTGCAGATATTGTTGCTCTGCTTTACTGGCTGAGCAAAATATCAGATGGAAAGGGAGACTGGTGTGATCACAAGCTCAACACCATCTGTAAGAACATACTTCAAATCCCATAAGTTCTCCCTCTGTGACCAACCCCTAGGCAATCGATGTTTCTGAATCAAACATGATCTGGGGGGAGGGGAAGGGGGCATCTGCATATGTTCTCTCTCTGCATGAAATGTTATAGCTATATAATGGGGTAAGTCTTTATGCATAGAAGCTGCCACCCCAATGTATATCACTTATTATAAATCACTTACATAAAACTTTGGTATTCAGTTTTGTTACAAATCAGTCCTACTCTATAGGGCACAATGCTCATAAACCCCATCCATTGTCAATTTGTTTTATATTTATTTCAAAATTTGACTTAAGGAAAATATTTTAAAAGGAGGACCAGTTAAGTGCATGTTAAAACATCTGCCTGTAATGACTGAAATGCATATTTTAGCTCTCTTAACTGCAAAGAATGCTGAAGATGCTGAAACTGCAAATTGTCTTCAACCATAAAATAAATATATTAGCAACAGCCCCTAGACATGAAGCATTTACACTAATCAATCATTTCTGGCCTATTAACTAATCTGCGAGTGGCACACTCCAGTGAACACTACATTATTAGGTATCGTAGGCAGCATGCATACAGTTAAATCTACAAGAAAAACAGGATTCATTGTTCTGATGAAATCCCAAATATGTTATGAAGTAGAGATTATCAATTGCAATAAAGCAAAAGAATAAATCAACATTTACAGCCAAGAACAGCCTTTCTTAGCACATGAAAGCGCTAGTTATAATAAAAGTAATATTGCAAATATATATGTATGAAGACAATATCTGTATACAATTTGTGTTATGTTGTTCTCCATATAAACTAGTTTCATATCTGACATATGACCCTGGTTTATAAACAAAAAGACTCAAAAGCAATAATATTACAAAGATAAGCAGGCTTATAGGAAACCACAACTACTTCTCAAGTCAGGGTGTCAGTTTTCTCCCCTCCCTAGTGGATCATATAGTTGCATATGCGATGAGTTTAAACTTTTTCTTCATTAGACAAGAAATATAAAGTAACTGTGGGACCAACGACATTAAAGCAAGGTACTGCCATGTTTTAGATCTTAATGAGTAAAATGATGATGTATTGCACATGCACATTCTTGTGTAAGCAAATTCCCTTTACTAGTTACTGTTCAAATACATTTTTCTGTTTTTGTATAAATAGTTCAATTCTCAGCTGGAGCCCCTTCTGTGTGGAGTCTGTATGTCCTCCCCATGGTCAAGTGACATTTAAAGGAATGCAAGTAGGTGCGTGTGTGAATGGGTGTGTCTTCTTTAAAGGTTGGGCATCGGGCTGGCACCTCGGCACCATAAAAATCCACTGCCAATTATTAGCGGACCAGAGTTCTGCTGTGGCAACTCCTAACTGGGAAAAGCCAAAATACATTACTATTCCTTTAGTGCAAAGTACATACCAAAGGAAAAAAAGGTACTGTATTTCAACAGAATAAGATGATATTCTTAGGTAGAAAGTTCAATGTGGGTAGGGTAGCCACAATTCTCTACTTCACCATTACAAAACAAACTAATAACAGAGATTTTCTGAATTTATCCAGTCATGTACACAACAGTTACATGATATTTTGAGTTTGTTACTTACTGCCATTTTTGTAACTGGCTTTTTAATTTAAATGTGAAGTTACCTTTCAGCACCGATTGAACAACCTCTGACCCCTGTCCCCCTATTCACGTATCTTCCATCATTACCATATTCCAAAGACTAATACTACTTGCCAGGATACATTAAACAACTACAGTTGTGAATGCAGAGGGTCATTTTAACTAGTCCATCTACTCACTTAACAAATAGTAAACAAAATAAACCCCAGTACATGCATTTATACACTAGGTGCTTATAAAAGTAAGCAGCAGGTCTGGGTAGGTACTAAATGCAACTCATCTACTAACACCATTTGCTGTCCTCTTAGGTCCATATGTAGTTACTAGGCATATAGACCAGGAGACAACTGTTAGCATAGCCTAATTACCCTATTGTTTCAGAGCACTGTCTGGTTAAGGGACTTGCTCAGCGTTTCACACAGTTGACAGAAAGAGGCTCAGGGAAATCAAACCCTAAATTACAAGAGGAGCTCATCAACAGCTCATAGCCTTAACCCACTGTACTAATTGCCAGATTAACTCTTATCTCCAATGTAACTACTGTCTGTTTATTTTACTGTGGAGCTTTTCTCCCCGGGCCTCCGCTGAAAATGGACCCACGTCCAGTCGGACACTCCCGGTCAACAAATTTAGATAAATAAATAAATAAATAAATAAATAAACTCTTCCACTACACTACGCTTGACAAAATGGGGGTACAAATAGGCACATATTTTAAATATTGCTCTTACAAACTTAGAAAGTTGCTAGAGTAACAGGATTTGTTTTAATATACATTTTCTGAAGGATTTGAAGTCTGAAACTCAAATGTATGTCATTATTTAGTGACTACAATCCTGAGATCATGATCATCCAAGTGATTTGCCAGAAAAAGAGAGGAACAGGCTAAAAATATGAGCCACAAATCTGGACATTCCGTGAACATTTGTACAGTTGAGAGGTAAATGTACTTCAGCACAAGAATGGCTATTCACTGAGCATGTATCTGTGGTGAGCCACAGTTCATTTAACAGAGCAGTTCAGGACACCATACAAACATGTGTAATGAAGACAAAGAAATGCTATAAAGGTACCAGGAGGTACATCTCTCTCAGATTTGTTCTGCATCTTAAAAGTGTGAGCTTGTAAATAATCTTTAATTCACATATACACTTCTCCACCAATTACAGCTAAACTCAGATTCATTTCAAACAAATCTCTAAAAGACACTTTTTTATATGGCAAAATTAATAGCAATAAATAAATGTATCAAAGTGCTGCTTGTGTGTAAATGTATCACCCACTGCATGCATAACACATCTGCTGAATGAAAATGAGCTTTCATATCAAGCAGTCCTTCCATACAATGTATTTGCTTATGAAAATATAAGAAGCAGTTTTTTAAACAAATATAATCCATTATCTAACATTAACTGACCATGGTTAATGGTAGATTGCCCAGTCCTGGTGAAATGTACCCTATTGGGATTAATCCTCATAGTCAAACCCATCATCAATTATTGTTCATGTTTGATTATTAGTAAAATAAACAGAGTGGTGACGGCTAAAACTCATTCTGAAATCGTGTCTTGACTGTACCTGCAATGTATTTTAATCCACGGCAAAAAAGAAAAAAATTGTTTCAGTTCTACAACTGTAGAAACTGAAATCAAGTTATCTAAAACACAAGCAAGGAGAATGAAACTGACCACAGTGCCTGCTTCAATCAGGGCTTGTATTTCAGACCCAGAGAAAATCCAAACATTCTGTGTTGGCAAGGAGGCCTGGCAGGCTTGAACCCATTTACATTGCAGGGATGGGAAGAAATGCTCCAGATCGCCAGATCTTAGCACTGCAAGGTTGTGGTATAAATATAATTCTCACAAAGACAGGCATGAGTCTGCATAGAAACACTCAGGGATTATGATAATTAAGAAATTAGGTACCTGCCTTGTAGCATTTTTTAAGGTTCAGAGAAAATGTATGCCTTTATTTGCCTATTTAGGCACATAATTATTTATTTGCATTCGTTAAACAGGGTAGAGCACTGACCTATATGGACCTTTTTTTAGACTGAACAATTGGAAAATGAATGTTGAGAAAATCGAACCCTGGACTACAGGAAGTAGTTTAACTGTTCATATCTTTAATCCTTTGTGCTAACTGCCAGATATTACTGGCTTAGTCTCCTTGTCTATCACCAGACTATTATATTTACAATTTTAAACCTTTTCTGCAGACAGGAGGTCTTGAGGGTGTATTCAAAGTCACTTTCTAACACAAAGCTAGACAGACATTTGTGTTTAACATTCTGTGTGCCATTGTTACCAGAGTCCACTTGAAATAATTAGTTAATTCTAGCCATGTAAGCTTGTTTATGACGTCACAATGGTTAAATCATGAGTGAATGCCAGTAAGAAAGCATGCAGTTTGCTACAGACTAGCTTGATTTACATATGGTGTTTCAGAACTCACCGGTTAGTCCATTGCAACCATAGTGAACACTGGGCTGCATGAAAGCACTGGCTAGAAGGTGTTCTGCTACAGTTGCATAAAGGCCCTGGATTGAAGTGGATGAAACTTGTCTGACTGCTTCTGCAAAGATGGATTTGAAATGGAGGTCAAACTTGAGTGGTATATGCGTACTTCATTGTTGCCTCTTCTGACAAGTGAAGTTTCAACAGATTTTTTAGCCAGTGGTTTGTTTAAACACAGTTAGTTCATAGAATCATAGGAGGTTACTATGTTAATGGCCTTGAGGCCCTTACAAGCCTAGCCAAGAGTTTATCCCCAAAAAGAAACCTCAGTCAGCACCTGTCACCTCTGCCAATGACGGACACAGGTATAACCACTGGGACAAATTTGTGGTTTTCCTTCCACTCATCAAGGTTGTGCATGAAGAGGGGCAGTGGGGTACTCTATTTGACGTGTCATCATCTTTCCTCCTTTTCCCATTTTTTTCTACATGGGGTCGGGGTATCGTGTTAACTGTCGTCAATTCTCTCAATTCAGTGCCATACTTCTGCCTTCACTGTCACAGATCTTCTTTCACACAATCCATCCACTTTGCTGGACATCCTTGCTTCCTTTCAACTTCTTCCTGTTTTTCCCAAATCTTCCTCACCAGATTGTCTTCTGCTTTTCTGCAAGTGTCCAAATCACCGTAATCTGTTCTCTTTGATCTTTTCTGCAATTAGAGCTGCTTTGGCTTCTGCTCTTATGTCCTCATTTCTTCATCTGTCCCACAGTGTGCATCGTGTGCATCCTACCACCCTTCTCAGGCACTTCATTTCCATCACCTCTAGCTTCTTCAACTGTTCTGCCTTTACTGCCCAGGTTTCTGTACCATACACTGGTAACTAGTCACACCACTGTCTTGTACACCTTACTTTTCAGCTTCTTTGGCATTCTTTTGTCATAGACTACACCTGACACACTATGCCAGTCCGCTGCAGCCCCTCTGAGTCTAACTTTGACCTCTTCATTCAGACTTCCCTTCTCCTCAACCACCCCTCCCAGATACTTGACGCTGTTTAAAACTGTAAAAAAATAAGTTCTCAACCACACACAAAAATGAAACATATAAAACACTCTGGTAAGTGCTTT
The DNA here is from genome assembly GCF_019279795.1 of Protopterus annectens. Taxonomy (NCBI): domain Eukaryota; kingdom Metazoa; phylum Chordata; order Ceratodontiformes; family Protopteridae; genus Protopterus; species Protopterus annectens. The sequence goes on from NC_056729.1 coordinate 1,248,650,312, forward strand.
TGTGATATACCTATCACTTCATCAGACTATTCAAATATCAGTCAAACAGCTTAAATGTATTTCATTTAATGACATAATTTCTTTTCATCACAAAAATATTTCAAAGTCTATGTAAACAAATATGTGTAAAAATAATAAAAAATAAAACATATCATAGAACTGTTCCGTAACTTGAAGCTGTTTACCTGTTCCACTATCTTCCCTTCTATCTCTATTCTCAGCTTCTTCTGATTCCCCCAATTTGCTGTCATTACCACCATCTTCTCTGTGCTTAGTTTCATCCCATGTGCCTTCAGTTTTGCATTCCAGTCTCCTGTCCTTTGCTGAAGTTCTAGCTCAGAGTCAGCCTGTAATGCCACATTGTCGGTATACAGCAACTTTGTTGATCTGCCCCCTCCGACCTCTTTGCTAATCTAGTCCATCACCAGTATGAACAGCAGTGGGAACAGAGATGAACCCTGGTGTACACCCACTCCCACTGGGAACCACTCTGTGAGGCTGAACACTGTTTGTACCCGAGTCATGGGTCCTTGTACGTAGCCTGCACTAATTCTACCAATGTTTCTGGGACTTCACACCACCGCAGTACTGCCCAGATCAGCTTTCTTGGGACCTTGTCACATGCTTTCTCCAAGTCTAGGAATGCCCAGTTGGACTCGCTCCTCTTCTCTAGCTTCTTCTCAAGTATCTGTCTCACTGCAAACATCGGCTCTGTTGTGCTGCATCCTGATCTGAATCCGAACTGCTCATTTCCCATGTTACTTTCTATTACTCCGCATATCCATTTATCGATCACCCTTCTCCAGAACTTTCATGCAATGTGATAGGAGTTTGATGCCTCTCTGTCCACAGTTGTGGCTGTCCCCTTTGTTCTTGTATACTGGCACAGGTATGCTTATTCTTCAGTCATCTGGGATATGCCTTTCTCTCCACACTGCTGTTAGTACCCTTAGGAGCCATTTCTCCTCTATTTCACCCAGCATCTTTATCATATCTGCTGTGACCTCATCTGAGCCTGCTGTTTTCCCTGACTTATTTTTCCTTAGTGCTGCTCTTACTTCTTCTAGGGTGGGCTCCTCTTCTTCTCTCATCGTAGGCTGTTTATGGGGCAGTACAGCTTCTGTGGGGTTTTCTTCATTCAGAAGCTGCTGGAAATACTCCTTCCATCTGCCTTTGATGTCCTGTGGACTGGTGAGCAGATTGTTGCTGGCATCCCTTATGAAGGGTGTCTGACCATCTTCTTTATCTTTCTGTCTTAGCCTTGTAACCTGATATAGTTTCTTCGTGCCCCTTACTGAGTCATTTTCCAGAGGTAGGTACAGTGCCTCCGATGCCCTATTCATTGCTATTGCAACTTCTTTCTTAGCTTATTTGTTAGCTAGCTTGGTCAGTCTTTTCTATCTCCCACTTCTTCCTGCACTCCTCCGTTCTTTTGATGACTTCCTGGGCTTCTGCATTCCACCACCAGCTTTCCTTATGTATCTTATTTCCACACCTGGCTTGGCCACATATCTTTTCTGTAGTCCTAACACATGCTGTTTTTAGGTGCTACCATTCTTCGTCAACTCCACCTATTTCCTCCTCTTCTTGGGGTGCTAGAGCCCCGAGTAATTCCCTTGAACTTTTGTACTTTCTCTCCAGTCAATTTCCAGGTCTTCAGCCTGGTCTCTGTTGACATTAAAGCCTTCTCTGACCACTGCTTGTAGCCGATTGTGTCAACTAGTGGTTTATGCTGTGGGCAGACTGTTTCACTGGGGATGACTTTGTAATCATGGATTTTACCCCAGTGCCTTTTCCTTACTAGGAGGAAGTCTACCTGAGTTGCATGTTTGCTACTCTTGTATGTGATCTTGTGACTCTGTCTCTTTCTAAATCATGTGTTGGCTGCTATCAAGCCATTTGCCAGACAGATGTCCAGAATGACTTCTTTTTTATACCTGTTGCCCCACCCATGTGGACCCAGGCAGTCCTTATATCCTGTTCTGTCTGTCCCGATATGTGCATTCAAGTCACCCGTCACCAACACCAATTCATGTTGTCGTGCTTTATCTAGTAGGTCCTGCAACTGCTGTTGGAATGCACTCTTTTCCTCACTATCACAACCCTGCTGTAGGTGTTTGACGTATATGGGAAGTCTATTCCAGATATGGGGCAGCCTCTGGGAGACAAACCTGTCTCCCCAACAAGTTTTATTGATGTCACATATTAGATTCAGGGCTTTTGAGCGGTTAATGTCTGAGGAGCTAGACTTATGGATATGGAGCATTTCTGGTAGGGTAGGGTCCAAGACTACCTTGTAGGCAAGATGCAGATCACCTCTGAGCAATATGTATGATACCGAGTAGAGTGATAATGATTTGAGCCTGTCCACATAGGACAGGTGTTGGAGGCCATGGATTCACTTTGTGAGGTATTCTGTGGCCTTCCAAGTTGGTGAAGATGTTTGGAGAGGTATATACCAAATGGGGCATTATACTTAATTATTGGTCTAATGAGGGAGGAGCATAGAGAGGTAATAACCTCCTTTTTTCTGGATGCAATCCCTTTACATATGAGTTGAATCAAGTAAAAGGCTTTTCTGATGACTGCCGCTACATGATGGTCGAATGTGATATTGTTATCAACCTGAGTACCCAGGTCTCTCACCACAGGTTGTGTGTTTAAGGGGTTGCCGTTGATGTAGTAATCAGTAGGGGCCATGTTTTTGCCAAATAGTATGATGATACATTTTTTTACATTTAGCTTGAGGCCATGACTTTGGCACCAATCATTAGTTGTTGTGAGACCCTCTTGCAGTATTTTAACATCATCTGGGGAGTCAATGACAGCACCCAATTTACAGTCATCAACAACCTTGGTCAGCCATGGTTCTTTTGTCTTTGCCTGGACCTCTGAGAAGTAGATGCCAGGACAGATCCCTGGGGAACTCCACTAGTGACAGGTCTGCTATCCGAGGTTGAGGTGCTTATTTTGACCTTGAGGGCCATGTCAGTAAGCCAATTGGCCACCCATCTGATGAGGTAGGGATTTACACCAAGCTGTGTTAGCTTTTCAATGATGACTGAGTGGAGGATTGTGTCAAGTCAAGGTAAGCTGTATGTACTGACTTTCCCTCTTCCAGAGCCTTGTCCTAGTTGATTTGTGAGAGTTGACTGTGAGCTTTTTGTAAGTTTTTCCCACTCTTTCCCTACTAGAGTAGGGCTGTGGAGTTGGTATACATAATTTAGTGGGACATGGGGGACCAAGCCTCCCACATGGGAGGTGAAGAGGGGGCTTGTCCTCCCAACCACAGCAAAGAAAAAAAAAAAGATTTTTGTGCATTTTATGTTTTTCAAGCTATGATTTTCAGAATTCAAAATTTAGATAAGTGTAATTCGTCATTTTATAATTCAACCAAATGTTGGGAAACTAATTTGAGCATAGTGCCCAAGAAGCTCTGCATATTTAACAGCTTTATCTGGTGTGAAAACCATGGAGGTAATAAGCACATCAAAAGTAAATGAAAGAGAGTGATCTATTCTTAAGCAGCAAACATTTTGAATTTAGGACATTTAGGAAAAGAACAGAGATAAACAAAAAGTCTGAAGACAGTGTAGTATTTTCAAGAATTATTAACAAAATGAGAATACTTTCCCTGAGATTTATTGTCCCAAACCTTTCTGGACCACTTTTCTCCAAGAGGAAAGAGTCTCCATAGAATAACATGAAACAGCAATTTAAAATAAATCATCCAGCTCTATTCTGTTTTAAAATTAAATATCTGGCATCTCCAAACAAACTTTAAATGCTTTCCATATCAATATTTGTAAGTTTAAAATGGTCACAGACAGAATAAAAGTTCATATACTCAGCCCAGTCTCTGTGATAACTTGGAAAATATCAAAATAAAACTTGCCATTGCTTTGGGGTCTTGTTTCTTCTCACTCTCTATACTTCTCTTGCCAACACGAGCTGCCCTCTTTCATACAGTGGCTGCCCTCACTTGAACAATGGCTACTTCCTTTCCAGTATTCTCTCTCTCTCTCTTTCTCCATAATCCTGGCTTTTACAGGAAAGAGACAAAGCCTCTATTATGGACTAGCATGTGGGGTCCTTTTCTCACACTCGCCTAATACTTGCTTAAAACTTCAGCTTCACAGAGTTCTACAGCAGCTGCTAGGGGGGAATATGATACATGAGCTCCCCCAGCTCAGACCTATGCAGATAAGCATGATCAGCCAACAAGATTCGACTTCGGCTGACCCCAGTCTGTAATAACAAAGGGCTATTCTCTTTATAGGTCTGTTGTAATAATATTTTGAAAAATGAAAAAAATGGGAAGCAGTTGGCATAACGGTTAAGGGCTTCACCTCCATTTTATAAGGTTAGATTCTGACCTGCAGCCAATGCATGTTTGGAGTTTGCATGTTCTCACTGTGTCTTGGGAGGGGTTACTCCCACTTCCAAACAACATGCTGAGTGTTTCCATCTCAAACTCGCCCAAGAATGGAGCTGTGGATAGCAGTACAGACTCTATACTGTATGTTATCCTATAGAGGGAAGAGTAGAAAAGATCAACCACTTTAGACAAACTGTGGTGCTCAGTATTCTCAAAATAGGAGAACATGGATCACAGACTGTGTGCAGTGGCAGGGCTAGCACTCAACATTGTAAAATATGGCTCTAGGTGATTAGACTGTGTTGACTATTATCACCAAATGGACATGGTTATTTGCTAGTGATAAGGGGGTTGAGGACCTGGCCTACTCCAAGCTATGCAAGGAATCCACGCTAATGGTGAGAGGGGTGTATTTGCCCCTGTTGGCCAGAATATGCAAATCATAAAGCCCAGCAGCTCTGAATTAATAAGCTACTAGCCAAGCTGTGTCCGGTTGCTCAGCTTGGGTTACCCTGGAATAGGTCTGTTGAGTGAAAGCTGAACATAAAACTTAGCAACCTGCCAAACAAAGTAAGAATTGCTACACTCAGTGTAGGTTCACTGACAGGACACAGCTTGGAAGTAGATGACGTGAGGGTAAGGAGGAGGCTGGACTTCCTATGTAACCAGGAGACAAGATGGAAGGGCAGTGCAGCAAAGCCACTTGTTTTGGGATACAGAGTCTATTACTGAGGATAAGGACGGTCTATAAATGGGTCAGCAACTGTGGTGAGGGAGAAGCTTCAGAAGACAGTGAGGGATGTTGTCAGAATTAGTGACAGACTTGCTAATGATAGAAGAGTATTCATAATCTCAGCCTATGCCCCAAAACAGGGTTGTGATAGTGAGGAAAAGATTGCATTCAGACAGCAGTTGCAAGACCTACTAAAGGCAAGACAACAGGCATTGGTGTTGATAATGTGTGACCTGAATGCACATATTGGAAAAGACAGAACAGGATATGAGGACTGCCTGGGTATACATAGGTGGGCCAACAGAAATAAAGAAGGAGAGGAGGAGAAATGGATTGACAGTAGCCAACACATGGTTCAGAAAGAAAGGGAGTCACATGATCAGCTATAAGAGTGGCAAACATGCAACAAAGGTAGACTTCATCCTAGTAAGGAAAGGGCATTGGGGTAGAATCAGCGATGCAAAGTCATTCCCAGTGAAACAGTTGGCTCACAACATAAATCACCGGTTGCCACAAACAGCTGCAAGCAGTGGTCAAAGAAGACTCTTGGGATAACAGAGACCAGGCTGAAGACCTGAACGTTGACTGGAGAGAAAGCACAACAGTTCAAGGAATTTCTCAGAGCTCTAGCACTTCAAGAAGAAGCGAAAATAGGTTGACCTGAAGAAGACTGGCACTGCTTCAAAAACAGATTGTGTGAGAACTACAGAACAGATATGTGGCCACGTTAGGTATGGAAATAAGGTATGTAAGGAAAGCTGGTGGTGTGAATACAGAAGTCTAGGAAGTCATGAAAAGAAAGGAGGAGTTCAGGAAAACGTGGGTGAGGCTGGCTAACCGAGACTAAGAGAGGAGTTGCAATAGCATAGAACAAGGCATCAGAGGCATTCTACCAGCTTCTGAAAAGTAAGTCCAGTAGATGACACAGAAAACTGTATCAGGTTGCAAGGCAAAAACAAAAAGATGATAAAGATAGTCAGACATCTTTCATAAGGGATGCCAGCAACAGCCTGCACACCAGTCCACAGTACATGCACGGCAGATAGGAGGACTGAGCAGCTTCTGAATGAAGAAAACCCCACAGAAGTTGTATAGCCCTAGACACAGCCTATGATGAGAAAAGAGGAGGAGCCCACCTCAGAAGAAGTGAAAACAGCACTAATGAAAATGAAGACAGGGAAAGCAGCAAGCTGAGACGAGTTCACAAGCAGATACGATAAACTAGAGAAGTGAAGATGACTTGGGACAGATAGGAAGAAAGCAAGAGGAAACAAGGGCATCCAGCAAAAAGGTGGATGGATTGTGTGAGAGAAGACCTGTGCAGTCAGGCATGAATGTTGAAGGAAACAGGAGAGTGACATTGAACAGGGAGAGATGGCAACAGTTGACATCACATCCTGACTCCATGTAGAAAACAGGAAAAAGGGGGATGGTGATGATGATGAAGATGACCAAATTGGAAAAAGGCGTAGCATCTTGAGTCTCATATGTCCTACACACTTCTCTTTTCCACGGGCATCTCTCAGTGAGCCACTGACTTGATCAGTTCTTGGTTTTGTAAAATTAGAACCTTGTTGTTGTTATTGTTGTTGTTAAGCAAACTGTCTTCACTGGGTGGATTCTTTACTCTGTTGTCAGTTTTCAATGCCTGACCTTTTCTCAAGTGCTTTACTGGACTTGTTTACGGAGTTCTCTTGCACATCACACATGTGTTACAAATATAAATCTATTAGGTTCTGGCTTTATGACTGCATTATATCTAAAAAAATGAGTGTATATGAAACATTCTGTACACTCTCAAGGGATTGTTTTTGCAGATTTGGCTTAGGCATGTAAGCCAGTACTGTTCTGTTCACTGGTTTCTATGGCTTTCAGACGAGAAGCATTTCTGTTCTTTCCTATATTTGTCACCTCTCTCAACTTTAGAGTGATACTGTGTATGTCTTCCTTCTGTTTGAGGATTTTTTCTTTTGCAGGTTTGTTACAGCAGCATAAGCTTCTTGCATCAACTTAGTAAAAGAAGTAATGATTGACAGCCACTGGTTTAATTGCTTCCTATGAGGAGTTGCTTTGGACTTGGTTTTCAGCCTCCAGATTTTTACTGTTAGTAGCTAGTTAGCTCAAGAATACAATCATGCCTGTTCAGTCTGCAAGACAACCTTTTTGTTTCTTCCCGCAGAATATTAATGAGATTTCATTCTTTGACTTTTGTCCGACTCCTTGATGTGTTAGTTAAGTGCACACAAGTCACTATTATTACCATTTCTTTCATTATATGCTGCATCCTTTCTGAGTTACCGAGTGATCAGTGCCTACTTTTTACTTTCAGTTTCAGATTTTTGTTATATGGGCTACTCATTGTTGAGAGCATGTGTGTGTGTACCGTTCTTGACTTTGTTTTCAATCTCTGGGAGTTGTACCTTAAGTTATTCTTTCACATCTTGCAGATATACTTCACTTTTAGGTCGAGCAGGACACTACTACTCTTTTGTAGCTCCTGTCACAATCTTTCTTTTCACTCTGTAAACACAATGTCAGCAAGGGTCTGAAACTGATTCCTCTTTTGTTTTTCAAATTCTAGCAACAGGTGACTTGAGTCTTTTTCCTTTTGGTTTATGGCATCACTTGACTTGACACTTTCAGGTTTACTTTTCTGTTTCATTGTTTCCACTTGCAGAGAAAATTCAGATGGACTTTTGGACAACTTAGTCATTCCTTTGACTGTTCATTTTGCCACTTTTTTGCTAGTCAATGTTAGCCAATAATATACTAAAGCTCTCCAGCATTTTATTACTATTCTCAGAAAACATCATCCCATCATTTTGATCTGACAACACTTTTGTATGAACTTTCAGTACCATTATATTTGTTATTCACTAGATCATTTAAGTATGGGGAGATTCCTCAAGATTGCAGGCATGCGCTTATTAAACCCACTTTTAAAGGAAAGCTGAACACGGCAAATCAAGCGTCATACAGACCCATAGGTTTACTTTCTTGTAGTGGAAAACATGGAGATGGTGGTTTTGGTAAAATTATTGTCAGAATTGGAAAGTTTGGTACTTGAAACCATATATCAGCATGCATTTGTTGAAAACTGATCTGTAACTACCTGTAGCATGACGCTCTTTAATAACGTCTATAAATGAAAACATTGTGCTATGATGTAAGTTATAAACTTACTTTCAGCATTTGACAGGGTCATTCACAAAACACTAGTCAATAAATTAGAACAACTAGGTATTAATGTAATGCAATTTTGGAAAGATGGACAGCTGACAAATAGGACATGGCAACTATAAGTATGAATTTCAAGATTACAATCAGGGTGTCCCACAGGGTCTGTCCTAGGGTCATACTTATTTAAGTAGTTTATTTTAGATCATTCTTTTTGATGCGAGTTATTCTATAGTTTGTATGTGGATAATTTGAAAACAAGTAAATTGCTTACACATGCTACAGATAGGGCACGTCTGCAAAAGAACTTGACTAAATTGGTCAGTTGGGCACAGGAGAATAATATACTGATAAAGACATAAAAAACTGGTCATGGAATTTGGGAGACAAATTGGAAAGATGACTATTTAATACAGTATGCAGTGTTTGAAGCTGTAGATTCACTAAAGACCTGTGTGTATGTAGGTAGACCAAGTCTGATTCATTTTTTCTGATCATATCAACCAATTAGTTGAGGACAGTTATAAAACTATAAATATAAATATATATATATATATATATATATATATATATATATATATATATATATATATATATATATATAAAATCAAGGCAATTAGAAATTACAAAAATCATTAGCTACTGGGTTATATTAGACCCAAACTATGATATTAAACAATAATATGGAAACGCTTTAAGAAAACTAGTATGAGAAAATTGGAAAAAGTTCAGCAGAAATATACCTTGGGCATTCATGGATCTGAAAGATTACAATATCTGAATTTGTACAGTGTCTTATTTAAAAGAAACTTTGTTTTCAAGTATATAGGTTGTTAAAGACAACTAACTGAGAATATTTGGAATTATCAAAGAGTGGTAGAGAATCATCTCACAACCTGTGTGGGAAATGATATACAAATGAGAGATGTACTAACTGGTTCTCTGAAACAGTAGCTAATGCCTGGAATAGAGTACCAAATTATATCCAAGTAAAGCACTAGTTTAGATATTTTTAAGAACTTTGACACTTATTATGGAGATGACTGTTTTTTGTATTTTAGCAGGCTAGAAGTGCATTGTCCACGTCTGAATAAATACTTGTATGTATGTGCCATCACTGTTAGTTCTGTCTGCTGAAAGACAGAACACCCAGGTACCCTAGCATTCTCACACTCTCAGTTCATGATGTAACTTCATCTTACAGCTGTATACAATGTTCAGACAGACCTGCTCATTTTCTCATGTTCTGGTTTAGCCTTTCATTACACAAGTATAATTCCCATAATAAAACTCCATTACCTTCTTTATAATTTCTAGTTAAAAAAATTGCTCTTCAGTATTACATCTTCCATCTCTCTTAGAACCATTAATGTCAGAATCAACACTTTCAACTAAGGTTCTGTTTTGCAAAGCTGTAACAGTGGACTGCAAAAAATCCACTACCAGAGACATTGTCATTGAAAGCATTTTCATTCTATTTTACCACAGCCTTCGTTGAAGGTTGTGCGTTAGGCCCGGCAAGCCAGCATGTAAAACTCTACTGCCAATCATTAGGACCGAGAGTTCCGGCAACCGTTCCCCTAAACGAAAAAAGCCGAAAGACACACACACACACACACTGTTTATAAATGAAAAAACACTGCCTCTGTTCATTGACAATACCGGTGAGAAGTACCACCAAACAATGAAACACTGATGTAATCCACAGGTTTTATTGAGCAGTTTATTATCCATAGGTTTTATTGAACAGTTGAGCGCTTTTGTTCAAATGAGCTTCTTCAGAACTGATATAGCTTCACTTATTTTAGAGAACATTTATATAACATCAATTAATGATGCCAAAAAACAAATTAGCATGATAATTAAAAAGCCTTTACATGACTAAAATACATTTTAAAATGCTAAAGGAATACAAACTTTTAAAATATTAAAGGAAAACAGTCCTATTACAAAATTACATTGACACCTCCCATTAAATTAAAGAGACAAAATAGATTATATTACATACAATTATAATTTTGCTGCTCTTACATTTAATACAGGTGCTATAGACATTATACCATTGTGACCTTGTGGTCTATTATCCTGCAAAAATAATTGCCAATATAATTCATGATACTCTAAAGATCTTCCCAGTGACCACCTCTGTTTTTTTTTGCACCTGCTCCAAAACGTAAAATTTAAAGTTGACATCACCACAAGTCTTAGCATGCTTAGCCAAAAAATTAGTGTCCACATCATGTAAAATGTCATACATATGTTCGTACATATGCTTATTCAGGGCCATTTCCGTTTTTTCAACATAAAATGCACTGCATTGGCAGGAGCAGATATATACAACACAGACAGTGTTGCATTTAGAATAAGTCTGAGCTCTTAAATCCTTTCCTGAACTATCCAAGTTAATAAATTTAGTAATATTAATATAAGGACATTGCCTACAACTACCACATTTATATGTACCAACATTAGTTTTACACTTCATATTGTTGTGCTCATACATATTTTTTAAACATTTCCCCTTCCTATATGTATACTTAGGGGTATTTTTAAAAATGTCAATTGTAGCAGGTAATTGACTAAAAAATTCCCAGTATCTTGAAATAATCACTTTTATCTGATAGTATTCCTTATATTCTAAACAAATTAGTACAATAGATTTAATCTTTATGTTATTCCAAGTTATTACAATCACTGTTATAACTTTGATCAACCCTAGTCCCTAAAATAGCAAAAAAAATGTTACCCCAACCAGTAGAAACTTCCAAAATAATCTTAGATAAAAATTGGTCCAGGTATCCTCTTTGTATGAACATATTCCTTAAATTTTCATATTCATCCAAAAATTCATTAAACAATGAGGTCATCTGGGCAGCTTGCACAAGTGGAGTTTTAACAATACTTCTTTTTTTGGGAAAATGGGTACTCGCTGAAATGGCGAAATGAGTTACAATAAGTGGGTTTATGATAGAGTCTAGAGGTATATCTCCCCAAATTCCTGTCTTTATGAATAAAGACATCCAAATGACTGAAGTTATCCTCTGTTATACAAGACGTATATCAAATAGTCTTTAGTGCCCGTCCATACTACACATATATTGTCCAAAATCTAGTATAAAGGAGACAGTGTTGAAAATATGGTGAATTCACAATATACCTTTTCTCTCACTCATAAAGAACTAGGTTTGCAAAAATGGGCACACAAGATGCTGAAAAATTTCTCCTTCAGAATAAACATAGTTGTAGTTTAATACTAATTGCATAAGTCCAACTATGTTACAACAGTCAATTGAGATAAAAACTTAAATTCTGAAATCACATTTTCGAACCAATCTAACTCCAGTCCATGTGGAATTACTTTAAAGAGGTCAACTACATCAGCAGTTGCAAACAGTGTGTTTTCTGGGAAAGTAACCTTATTCATTTTAGCTAAAAAATCCCAGGAATCTTTTAATATATGCACATTAATTTCATAAAATGGTTTTAACTTACAATGTACACTGCTAAGTGGTATGTTTTAGATCTAGCTGTGGAAACAATTAATCTCACTGGAGGGTTTTCCAGGTCCTTGTGGACTTTTGATATGCCAAACACAGAGGGGAGATGGGGATATTTATTAACCAGGAACTCAAAGTTGGTGATGTCAATAGCATCTTGCATGAACAAATCATATAAAAACATATTGATTTATTTTATGAAATATTCACCTCATTTCTAAACACACGAGTATATATATATCTCCTTGGGACAAAAAATTAAGCATTCTACCACAATACTACACCCTATGATCATCAAACCTCCCCCTTGTCTGGTTTCATGATCTGGATATCCTGGTTAGATGTTAAACTATCCAAAGTAGGCTTTCATCCTTAGTCATATTAAAGTACTACCACTAAATATTTTGTTTAGCTAGCTTCTCAAACTCAAATTCCAAAAACACTCAAAAATGTTGTAACACATGATGCAGTGGTAGGTAAAAAAAATACTCTTTTTTCTTATTGTGTGATCATTAACTCTACCACCCTGTTTAAAAATCACTTCAAAATTCAATTTTCTTAGGAACAATTTAATATCAATCATAGTTCTACTTAGATTGAAATGCCAGGAAGGTACAAAAGTCAATCCATTTTTATAAATCGAAAAGTATGTTTTGTCCAATGTAATACAGCTGTAGTTGTACAACTTAAAGTTGTCATACTCACAAATTAGACCCTCCAATCTCAATGTCTCCCCCCCCCCCCCCTTGCCCGAGAGAATGTAATTCATAGTATCAGGATAAACAGAATACAACATAAATGCTACATTATTTATTTATGTGCCTCAGAGCTTCTGAAATGTTTCACAAACACCAAACCAATGAACTTTTAGCTTCATTAGCACTTCAGACATTGGCTAGATTATAGTTAAAAATGTGGTGGACTCATTTTACAGTGCACACCGTTCAAAATTGTCTGAAGTATTTTTTTTTTTCAAAAAACCAGTGCAACACTTTTCTTTATAGCAGTGTAGGTACCTGTCATAGAAAGCATGAGTAACAAGTTTGTTTCTTCACTACACCATTTTCATGTGTAATTAGCTAGTTTCCTTATTGCGCCATTTTGCTACCACAATTTTCCAACATTATGTACATTAATTACTGCTCTACTTACTTAGCAGACCATTTTCATACACCTTGAATATACTGGCAAGGCCTTTTTTTAATTTTGTGGCTTTACCTATGCTTTCCTCAGGTAATTAGAAACAGTTCACAGTCCATTGGTTTCACTTCTACACTGAAATGCAGTAAACATTAATTTGCAGTTTGAATATTTGCCATGATTTTGCTACAGGTACTACTTGTTTCAATAATTTCTTTCACTAGTATCACTAGTATTTTTAACAGTGTGCTTCATGCTATAACAACATTTCCCAATGCACTTCTTTCAGCAGCTTAGTATGCTCACTATATACATCTCTGGTAAGCAGTGTTTCAGCAATTCCATAACACTTTTGTTAAAATATTTAGCAGTATTTGCTAGAATACAACACTCTGAACTTTATTCACAATAACCCACACATAGTTTTGCCAAAAAGGTAGCAGTTTCTCAGTAAACATACTCTCAAGTTGCCTCTCTCTGCATATAAGTATGGTGCCATACAAACAGAGGCAGTTTTACAAGTGGGGAAACTAACTCACTAGGTATAGTGCTTAGATCGAGCATTGCAAGAAAACAAAATACTGCAGTAAAATAAGCAGATACTTACACATCAAATAATGCAATTACAATTGCATTAGAATTGTTAGTGGGTCTTATTTTACTAATTAAAAAGATAAATAGCAAACAATCTGCCTGATTTACAAATCATTTGCCAACTCTACTTCTCACAGTCAGAAATGCAAAGGAACATATAAAAAAGACCTCACTAAATCCAGACTACAAAGAGAATAAAAAAATAAAATTAAAAATTGGTGCATGTGTGTGTGTGTGTTATGTGGACTTATGAGTCTTAAAAATGGTAAATGCATAATTGTTGATTTTTCATACTATATATACATTTCAAAGAATAAAACTAGGGAAGTTTTAGCCTGAATTTCTCCTAAAGAAGGAAAGTGTCTAGAATGTTTCTCTATATCTATAAGATATATAATTGATATAATCTTTTAATTTAGAATTGCATTGCTCAAACTCAAGGATCTTGAAAAAAATTTTAATTCTCCTATTTTTAGCAATACAAATTTAGTATCACTTGGCACCCAAGTTTTATGAGAAACCATCTAAGTTGAAAATCAGGAAACAAAGACTAAAATCATTACATAAACTACTAAAATGATAGGAATGGAAGTTAATCTACATCAAATTAAATGTGCATAGGCACCACTGGATGCAAAAGACCTTACTGAAATATAAACATTTGTCTTGATTCATAACGGAAACAATAAACATCCTCAGAGCAGAAAATTAAGTTGGTTACTAATTCATGGGTAATAATTTGCTTCATAATCAAGTTAAAAATAAATGCTTTAACTGGTACCAAAAAAATATATAATAACAATAATAATAATAATAATAATAATAACAATAATAAAACAAGCCTCAGCTTCCCCTCCTAGTTTAGTTTGCAAAAATAACAAAATCTGACATGGCAAAGGAGGAGTGGATTTAATATTGATTTTAATTATTCATACACTAACAAAATGACCATAGACAAAACAAAAATAGGTCTGATACGGACTATGAATGCTCTTCTCCTTGCATAACTACTGCAGACTGCTGGCTGCATATGTCTATCTCTTAGCTGCAAGATCATCCTAGCGGTGTCTGTGATTACAGGGAGGCAATGTTAATCCATTTGCACTAGTAAAAAATGCACAAGGTGGGGTGGTGATGAAGAAGCACTAATTTCTCATACAAAGTAGCACAATGTTGTACAGACAAATAAGGGAGGTGGGAAAACCCAGGTCAAGTATTCTATTTCCTCCCTTTTTAGTCCGGCTCTGATAGAGTGCTAGTAGAATGCTGACCGCAAGCAGAAACAAATGGTACTGAAATATCCATAACAATCACAATGAAATTCAAGACTAGCTTTTGGACTCAGTCTTCAGGAAATACTTACATGGATTATACCTGAATACCATGGAAACACAGTCAATACATTTGTTTACTGGTCTAAGGTTAGCACAAATCTCGCTGTTTTCAACCATTCTTTAGGAGAGTATCAGCCCACCCTGCTGCCCTTCCTTGTGCCACTAACCAAAAACTTCTTAACACAAACAGTGGTGGAACAGCATACCACAGGAAATGTGAGAGTTAAAAATCATGAAAAGATAATACAAACAGTGGTGGAACAGCATACCACAGGAAATGTGAGAGACAGTGGTGGAACAGACAAACAGTGGTGGAACAGCATACCACAGGAAATGTGTGAGTTAAAAATCATGAAAAGACAAATTTATATTGCAGTGAAATGGTATCACTATGAACAGAAATAAAGATGATAAAATAACAATGTCATGGGGTATGCATAAACATATTTCATATGATGCTCAGCACCATGTAAATGCGATTTTCTCTTCCTATTAATCACTGTCCCCATTATCTGACTCACAAGTTATCACTGTAGTCCCCAGATAAGTGATGTTTCACACTATCCCTAGAGTGATCAAATCACACTATCCCTAGAGTGATCAAATGACCGAGTGAGGCCTTCTGCTAACAGTAATCCTAATTAGCACAGCTTTTAATGTACATTTAAATACAGTGTAGTCTGTGGAAATCAGTTTGGGACAACTCTACAAGCATTAGTTTGACAAAAAAAATGGCAACCATGTAACATGTTGGGACTGGGATTGCCAATTCATAAAATGTATAAACCAAATGACCAAAAATTCAGACTTACATAAAATAAGTCAGACATTGCCATTTATCTGAATATTCCCTTTTCTCCATAGTATGGGATTTTCAGAGTTGGTATATGTAAATTAAGGGGGTGGGGTTGGGGTGCAAGGGGGTTGCTCCCCCCAGAAAAAAAAAAAAAAACAACAGATTTAAAGACGAGTGATGTTTGACATCTGGTCTTCTGATTTTTTGGTGTTTATGGGGAGATTATAAAAGTCTCCAATCCAAGTCTTGGCATTTCTACAGGGTGCCCAATGTAATGCGTGCATATAATCCAATTACAAATACCATTACTGAAAACTTTAAGGTTATTTGCTAAAAACATTTTTGCTGCAAATGGCTGCCAATGTTTCAGAAGGTTATCTCCACTCCAACCTGTTTTACTTCTGTTAGAAATACAGGGCAGCCTCCTCACAAATCTCTAAATGTGCACCCAGGATAGAAATGCAGTACATTTTCCAAATGTCTCTTAATAATTTTGTTTAGGTACAGCTTGAAAAATACTGTTAAAACCACAAAACCCAAATGGGATCCCAACAAATCATGACAAATACGAAAAAGGAAAATAAAAATCATCATCCTTGCTACTAAATGCACCATGATTTTCAAAATGGCAAATTTTAGCTCTTTAAAATGGTTCAAAACATGTTTTGAAAAAAACTTGGAACTACTGAAAAATATTCTGCTTGCAATATCTGAAATTAATGTTACTTAGAGGAAATGTGGAATACTCTGTTTGTAGTTATGCTACATTACTTCCATAGCACATCTGCAAAGCCTGGCTTTCAAGCTAAGTTGGTCAGTATTATAGCACTTTCAGAGACACTTTTCAAACCACTGTTAATCCCATGGATATCAGTGGAATTGCACCTCAAGGCACTGTGGCCACAGAAACCAAAAATATGCATGATACTGCCTTCTGTGATGGGACTGCACCACACACACAGCAAATGCAGCATTAACATTCATTTCTGAATGCTGGTGCTGCGCTATCACCCTGTCAGCATCTGCTGACCATGCACACTAGCACTTTATGCCCAATGCAGAAACACCTTCTCTGTACCCCAGCTAAACCTCTAAGTATAAAGGTGTACTAGCTGCAGATATCCACTTTTTATCTAGTTTGTCTTTGTTCCACACTATGATGCCCATTTATAAATGCAAGATCTTGCTGTTTGTTATTAAAGGCTGTCTGTATCTATCAGTGTACTGGCCTCACTCACAGCAAAGTTATATCTTTTCTGCTTAATACAATGTATAAACCTTTGATTTTCATACATCATATATGGGGTGTTTAGTGTGTGTGCATGTGTGTGTCTGTGTGTGCATCTCTCTTTCTCTCAGTTCTGCATTTTGCTCCATTATAATTCACACATAGTACATAAATCATTGCATCATGCTGTAAAATTTGGAGAAAGATAACTTTATCAAGCAAATTTCTAATGTAAGAAACAGCTTAAAGTATTATGCTCTAGCCTTATACTAGAGAATAAAGAGCAGCCACCAAAAACAGCAGCAAGAGGCTAAAGGACCTTTACAATATAAAATACATTTTGTACTGCAACACTTATTTTCTGTGTGCATAACACAGTACATTACAGCTTTTAAAGCTATAAAGACACATTGCTTTTAGCTGCTACCTGTGATGCAGTAGCCACACTATTATAACTTTTAAAGCTGTAAATTATGCCAAACTCCTAATGTTTCTTTTCATCTTTTATCTCTTTATGTTAAAGTGCATCGAAGCAGCTAAAGCGCCATGCACTGCAAAGAACTCAATATCAGAGCTACGTTTACTGCATCTTTCAAAGCTGTTAAATGCTTAACACTCCTGCACTTTTTTCATGCTGTAACTGTTAGTCCATGGAAAAGGTAAAACTCTCTCTCTCTGATCATACTAAGGTTGTTGAAATATATTGCAGGGTTCAATTCACCAGCTTTGCCTTACTCCAATGCCTGATGTGAATTTCTTGATCTCCATGTTCTGAAGCTATAATAACTTGATCAGGATTCTGCCTCTGGTCATAATCCTCTACATCCTGGACAGTGTTGACAGTTTTGCACAAATGGGACTATGTCATACTGCACAGCTAAAACTAGTAATATGCATCTTCAAAATACAAATATTTAAATGACACTCACAAATACAATACACCCACAATACCTTCTTTAACACCATTCAAGATTAAAGGATGTTCCAAAAAAAAAATTTAATTACACGTTTATTCCCTTGATATACTAAAAAATGTCTGTACCATGACATAGCAGAGATGAAAGATTTTCTTCAGTCAGCAGTAGCTAGGCACTCTCATGACAATGACTTCACAGTACATGAATATTCTAAATTCACTGTCAGATGTGACTGCTATGAATGCTGCTGAAATGAACAAAGCATTTTAACACAAAACTGCAACAACTTCTGAGAAGTGTCACATTTCCTCTGAAGAGTTGCAAATGGTGCTTTCTAAGAACCACATAAAAATAAAAACCCTTTCATTTTGTTCTGACTATTGCCTGCAGGTAAAATGAAAGAATTTCTGATTCATGTCAAAGTCATTTCATTTATTTTGTACACTCTTATTTCCCAGTTTTTATCTCTAGGACTGCGAGAACAATGATCAGAAGAAACAGCAAGTAAAGGGCCCTAGGGCTCATTAGTACAGATCAATCGTTGTGCCTACTAAATGAACAACGTCAGTGTTATTAAAGTGCAAACTGTTGGCTTTAACAGAACTAGCTGATGAAGCTTTCATTGGGTGTGCATACTCAGTATACGTATAGATTGTTACAGCAACTTTCAGTAAAATGAACATGTCCGCAGAACATCTTAATATGGAATACAAGCCTAGATTTAATCAGACTGCCAAAACTTTTGACAAAGCAATTAGTGCAGTCTAGTAGAGTATTTTATGGCTCAATAACCCTTTACATCAATGGCATCAAATGGACTGCAGTCTAGGTACACAAACTTTCAGGAAAAGAGTAAGCTAAATCTGACATGATCTTATTTAAGCCATCTGATTTCTTTACTTATCCCTGGCACTGTATTATGGCATTAACACTGACCTGCTTACTGCACAGACTGACAAGCTGTCTACAGCTTAGTGTGGTTTTTATGGGTGTCCTCAGGCTAGCAGACCAAATAGTTGTTTGAGAGAGACACATTTTGAAATGAAAATGCCTCATTGTGTGTCAGTATGTGTGTGTGTGCACGCTGGGGGATTGAGCAATTGAATCATAACATACAATGTATGATAACGGTTTAATGACAAAAGAATATTTTAAACTGTGGATGTGTTTATCACAAAAAAGGGGTGTCAACTTATAGGGAAAAAAATGAATCATATGATCCAACTCTTCTCAACTTGTTTTCAATTACCAGAACTTCCCATTCTGGCATGTTGAAACTAGGAATGAAAAACATGTTTTTCATTGGAATCATATCAGCTCTAAGCACACGATGAGTATATCACTGTGAGGAACGGTTAGGAGGTGGGTGTTTAGGATAACTGCCAGAACAAAATGCTTATAAAATGAAGCTAATGTCCAAGACAACACCAGGGAATTAATTGAGACTCATAATGTGATTTAAATCATGTCAGTGGTTTCAAATGGATGCCAGCAACTCTCATTTGAAAAAGATGTGCATCTTAAGTTAACGCAGATTTGTACCTCTATAACTTTATGTTTTATTAATCACCTTTACAATGAAAAAGTTATAGATATATAGAGGTGGAAGAGTAATACGTCATGGAGTGACACAGACAGAGCCTAGCTGGATGGTTCCATAATACATCATCATTATCATCCAAGGCTGAGAAACAAATACAAATAAAAATGCACTCTAAATTCTATCACCACACACTACCCAAGTTAATATTAAAAACATGCTCTCTATTGACTTCATGAAAAAGGATGTTTTCCCTCCTTGCATTCTTTTATTTGGGTGAGATTAGCAATCACTTCTCCAGTATCTGTGGCTTATGTGGCAGCTCTGTGGCAGAGACAGCACCTTTATATGCCCTTTTTAAATTCACTAACAAGTTGTTTCAGGTAGCCTTCCCCTAGAGCATAACATACTTTCTGAGCAAGCCTCTCTTGTTTTTAATGCCTTTCCTCCTTGTCCTGTACCAGGACCTCCTTGGTTTTGCCAGACTGATGAAGAAACTAGATTCAGAGGAAAACAGATATTTTATATCTGTTTATTTAATTTGAGAAGTGGAATCTTCTACAGAGACAGACTGTAACCACAGACCAGGAGTAAAAATGTATTCAATAACGTATAGATAAAGAATATTTTTGATACATAAAACATAGATACATAGAAATTAGTAGAAGTTCTGAACTCCAGTCCCCAGCTAGCTTCAAAACTGCTAATTATTTCTTTAGATCTCACTCATATGGTGCTTTGCTCCAGGACAGGCCTCCCACTAATGTAATCACCTCGAATCATGCATTCTTTGTTTTGAGCCCCAAATCCTGGGATGCTTTCCTGTACAAATTATAGACTTCAAATCATTACCCACCTTCAGAATCTCATTAACAAACAGTTTTAAAGAAGTTGCAAGTTGCTCCTGTTTCTCACTCCCCAGCTATACCTTTTTCAAGTTTTTTTTTTTGTACTTTCCTTTCTCCCCTATCTTTTTTGTCTCTACCCTTTTTAACTGCTGTAGATCCCAAGGGAAAAGGAGGAGAAAAAAATCTCAAGTATGTTAATTTTTTTTATTGTGTAATGTATGTCTTGTAAAACTCTCGTGTTTTAATGTATATATTTTTAAATAAAAGAAACTTTTGACAGAAAAACATTTAGAGAATTAATCTAGTTGGCAAAGGTATGGAGAAGATTTCTTATGGAAGGGCAAGTGCCTTACTGACAGTAAAAGCATCATTTTTTTTAACCAAAATCAGCACATGCAACAGTACTCCTACCACACTGTATAGTCTTGGGCCAGAACTCTATAAAAGGTGCAGGCACAATATCAGATTTGGTCTTGCGGTAACCAGAACTGTACAAAAGGTGCAGGCACAATAGCAGATTTGGTCTTGTGGTTGTCCAGAACCCTATAAAAGGTGCAGGCACAATATCAGATTTGGTCTTGCGGTAACCAGAACTGTACAAAAGGTGCGGGCACAATAGCAGATTTGGTCTTGTGGTTGTCCAGAACCCTACAAAAGGTGCGGGCACAATAGCAGATTTGGTCTTGTGGTGACTGTTTCAATCAGTAGCCAGACATAACATGAAAGATGGACTGTGCCCAATGAACCTATCAGTGTCCTTGAATGGCAGCTATATGGCTTTAAATAAATAAGATTATATTGGACGAGGAAGGTACACACCTGCCAGAATACTGTAATACTTTCAGCCAAATTTGGTTGTATGTGCATGTGTATGGATTCCATTCACAAGCTCAAAGTTTCATAGCGTGGAATGGGAAACTTACTGTTTCCTCACTGTAGTATGATCTTGGAGTTGGTATATTTATTTTGCATCCTTATGTGGGTGGCGCAGGGGGGGCTTGCCCTCCTGCAAAAACTAAAAAAATATATATTTATTTATTTATTTATTTATTTATAACAATTATAAAGTTTCAAAACTTTGATCCTATGGTCTCAAACATTTGCAATTCAAAGTTTTGAAACTTTGAGCTTGTAATGTAGATCCATGTGTACATATGGTTAGTGGTGCAAACCTGTCCTAATTGGTGACTGGTACTGGATACACTTTCCTTCCAGCAGGAAAAGTACAAGCAGTGGGAGATTTCATACTTCAATCCTTAGCTAGAATATGTAACTGGCTTATTTTAAAACCCACTTCTACACAATTAGTAATGCTATCCCTTTGTAAAGGATCAAACCATATTTACTTACCATTATAAGAATGCTATAATGACACTTCATTCTGAAAGCTCTCATTACTAGGACACAGCTATTTACAAAACAATGAATAATGTGGACCTACATTCATAGTCCCAAGAAACAGTGTAAACCACAGCATCAGTTGAATGTCAGCCCAGAAATCACAGCTGTGCCTTTAGGTGTCCAGGAGACATGGCTACATTGGGATAACCATTCACATACCAGAAAGTTCACCCAGAAGGTAAGAGCTTCTCAAAATACATTACTTCTAGAAGAACTTCATTTGTTTAAGTGCATGACATCATGGAAGAGGATGAGAGGGCTGTGTGATCAGCACTGACTGAAAGAGGACCACGGCTAATGTACAATATGCCTAAGGGTGCTGAGGATTCAGCCTCTGAGTGGGTAACAGTGAAGAGTAGGAAGCCAAAGAAGCAGAAGGTAAACTGCTGTCAGGAATGCAAATGCAGTTCATGAATCATTAGAATTTTGAAAGAGGAAGATTTATTTATTTTTGTTAACCAAGGTAGAACAATAATCCAAATGGACCATTTACAGACTTGTGCTTCCTGGTTAAGGTGACTTGCTTATCACCACAAAGTAGATAAATGGGTATGGATAGAATAAAATCCTGAACCAGAGGATAAGCTCACTAGCAGCATGCATTAACTGTCAAACCAAATTTACACATTAGATTCACTGCAAGAAATATAATCTGTGAGCAACATAAAAGCACACAACACCATTTATATGCAATATGAATTCTTTTAAAAGTGAAATAAGTAGCAAAGCATTCAAGTGTAAAGCAAACCAGCTTGGTGAGGATACATTTTAGAATGGAGAGGACTGCAGTGGAAGAGAAATGTGGATTTACATACCACAGCCATATCAGCAACAACATTACGTACCTCTATCCTCTATACCAATAACAAGAATGTTAAAGTGGAAAAATACTAAAATTTGAACTATTGATAGTCAACATTAACAGCTATGTAACATGCAAATCCTGAAAAAATAAGAGTCATGCTTTCCCTGTCTACACAATGTACATGTCATGAGCATACAGAACATTTAGTTACAAAAATGAAGTGTTACTGCCTTCCAAGATTCTGCAACCAAAAGTGAAATTGCAAACGCCAAGAATTTACTTAGTCAGTTTACTTTTGTTCAGGTAATAAACCATTAGAAACAAAGTGAAGAGGCACTTACTCTCCATTTATGTTCACAAAGGTGAAAATATACAGGTCAGTATCAACACTAGTCAAATATTTGTCCTGGGCTACTAAGACACTTATTTTTATTCTCTTAGCAACTCCGTGACTCCTGTGAGTGATCATTGCACGACTGGCCTGTTTCTCTTCCCCGAATACACTGGGATAGAAAAATAAATAAATAAAAATTGAGGCCATTACCCAACAAATGCAAGACCATTCTTAAATGCACCTACTGCCCTCCTCTTGTTGTCCAGCATGCACAGGGTGATGCCCCTCCACTGAGTCCCAGTGTGAGAGTCTATTTCCTCATATTACAAACGTTCAGTTTTGGTACAAGCACTCAGGTTGGATTTGTATTCTTAGGTCCCTGCGCATACGAACTGCACTTCCAGATCCCCCCCGGAGAGCTCTGGCCATCCTTCCCCTGCTGGCTCCTCCTGTGAACAGACCACCTAATCAAACACAGGTCAGCTGATGCACAAGCAGGTCTTGATGAGTCTTTGACATGTTAACAAGTGTATGAGCCAATAAAAATGTCATTGGAAACAAGCACCAGAATACAGTGATTACTACCCAGAACAGGCTGACTACAGACATCATAACTTTAAATAATCCTACAGACTTATGGTACACAAGGCAAGATGAAGTATACAATAAATGCAAGCACACATGTAGTAATAACCCATCAGAAACAACACATGCAGAAACATGCATGCAAATGCATATAAAGTTTGAAAGCCAAGTGAATTTTCTCAGTTACAGACATTAAGGTAAAATAAAAAAAAAGCTATCACTTTTTTGCATCTTTGTTTGTAATTATAAGCTTGTAGTGGTTTATTTTGTTTAACATTGCAGGAGTCTTTATCCACATCTTCTTTATGATGCTGAATGGTTTCCTGTCTGTCTTCCAAGCAGCTAGATGACTACCTTAGACTGCTTGTGACATTATCTTGTCAATAAATAATGAAAAATATATTAATTCTCTCATTTCTCTTTTAATGCAACCCAGAACATTTGTAAATAAGCTACATATCTCAAAAGTCTTCAACAACAAAGTGATCAATCAGTTAGTGAGTACTAAATCAAAGCAACATATAGTTACATGATGGTTTATTTCAGTTGGATTTCTCTTTTCCTAGACTCTGTATTTACAATGCTAGATTGTAAAATTTCTACTGCCTACTCTGCAGTGTAGGGATCCTGTTTAACAATATGCATTTACCACATGCCCTTAATGTTTCACTACCACCGCTCACGACCCAGCCACTTCTGTAACCTAGCTAGCTCCCACAATTTTACTCAGCCCTGCTCAAGTTACTCTGCAGATCCTTTTCAGCAGTCTCAGATCTGTACCTTCAATGCAAAGACCTCTCAGCTCCTCAGAGGGTATAGCCAGCTGGCTAGTAACTCCTAGAAGTGGGGAGAAGGGGCTCAATGGGACTGGACAGATAAGTGCTAACCACCTTCACTCTGCAGAGGTTGCACTGGATCCCTAGATGGGGAGCATGCAATGACATCTGTGCACATAATGTATGCACCCACTTGTCAGATGTTAGCTATCCTGTTAACTCCATTCTGCTTTCTCCAACAGCTTGCTGTAAGAGCTGTAGTCTCCATCAAAGATTGCACAAGCAGAGGTTAATCCCATCATCCATCCCAGCCTATATACCAGGACAGCCACAATCATTCTACTCCTCCATCAGACTCTTTTGATGACCTGGGATCTTTCCTGAATTCTAGTCGCTAGTGGTACATATGCATTCCTTGCCTCTGCACCATTGATAGACCCATATTTTAAGTTATTTATACCAGAAAGTATACACATCTACATTTCTTCCCTTACAATTTTAAAATGCTCTATCCTGCTGTGAAACATCTTAAATGTTTACTCCTGTATCACCAGAAACTGTAAATCTACTAATGTACATAACTTCCAGATGTCCAATAAACATTCTGCATCCTTCTAAAGTATCATATACTATTAATTAGAATGGACAGTTCAACATGTGTCACAAAGACAGTACATACAAAACTGAGACATAGGGTCAGACACCAGAAAGTGCAATGACAGCAATGTATTAACAGAGACCCTGGACTGTTTTCAAACTATGCCTCCCCCCCTGTACACTTTTCAGAACGTGCATAAATGCAAGTGTTCTTTTTCCTCATTGTTTCAGAATTTATTACTTGTTTAATATAGCAAAATGTATTAAGTGTGTATGTTTTAAATCTGTAGTTCTGAATTTTTTTTCCAGTAAGCCATGAAACAAAATGCATTATACAATGACTCCCTATTTCTATTTGAAAACGTGCACGCTGATTGGCTCAGCCCAACCAGCGTGCCTGTTGTAAATCCCACAATATACCAATGGAAAAAGGTCCGGTTGTCTAAGCATTTTTCCATTGGTATAAAGTGCCCCAAAACCTTTTTTTTTTTTTTACAATTAAAAAAAAAAAAAAGAGAGAGAAAATGGAGCAATGGAGACGCTTTTCTCCGCTGCTTCCATTTCAAAGAATTGATGTACTGGGTATGCATGAGAATGCAAGTCCCATACGCATGCGCAGTACATCAATATGAAGAAGAAGTATACCACAACCGGCAGAAGAACAGTAATCCACCATTATGCAAAGGCATTATTTAAGAAAAGTATTTTTTTTCTTAAATAATGTCATTGTATAATAGCAATAACCGACTCCGTGGTTGTGGTATATTGAAAATTTACCCTTGGTTGCCTTTGTTTAATCACTCAGGCTTCGCCCTCATGATTAAACCACACCAACCGTGGGTAAATCTTCACTATACAACACCACGCCATTGGTTATTGCTTTATTATCCAATAATGACAAAAGTAACCATTTCAACCATATAAGGTCACTCAAACTGCTGTCATAACCCACCAATATCCATACTGTGTTCTTTTCCTGATCTTTTTCAAAAGACTGAATGATCAGAGCATCAAATCCCACAACATTAAGACCACAGCATCGAAAAAAACAGTTGTCAAAATCCAAATTGTTCGAAACTCAACTCATCGAATTACAATAGTTGGCTAACAGCTCAGACAACTGTGCATAATTCAGTGTGACTAGAAATATTACTAACAGCATTATACATTCCAAAAGAGGTATTATTTCCCTTAACTGCTAAAAAGTAGATAAGTCTATAGTTGAGTAATGTCACATAAAACACCATCTGTGAAATTAGCTTTGGAAGGATATCTTGTACATACTAATGTACATATAAGATGCTAATGTTATGTAAACGTTACGTTGCACTTTAGTATAAATGGCTGGTAATGTTTAGCTACAGTGTGTGTGTGTGTGTGTGTGTGTGTGTGTGTGTGTGTGTAAGGCAAAGTGAATGCTGATGACATGGCCAATGCAGCTCAGATCGTACTTGGTGTATTAGGGGTCTGCAATAAAATTACACAGAGGTAAAGATGTACTGCATGTAGATGGAAGTGTGTGTACAATCTTGAAAAGGTCATGAAGAGTAAGAAGTACAAGGGTTGTTGGCTAAAGTTACGAGACACATTAAAGGTAGAGCTGTAACTATGTCTGTACCTGATGGTGAGAAACTTATCAAAAAGGTTGGACATCACTAGGGATGTAACCCCACAGAGGAAGAAAGGTACAAGGCATGTAGTGAATGGAAAATGAGGGCTGAGATGTCTAGGGACACTGCCTGTTTGGTAGTAGATGATGTACTCGTTAGTGCATCTTTAGAAAGTGTAGCAGCACTCACTACTGATCAGAAAGACAATGTTTCGAAAAGTGAATAGAAGCAGATGAAAGTGTAAGCTTTCAAGCCTGCTCAGGATGCATCTCTAAGCAGCATTTCACTGCAGGAGTATGACTAGAAGTGTGAAATATTTCTGCACAAATGGACGGTTGGCATACAAACTAACATGCATGTGCTAGTGTTCTCTACCAGGGATAATCTAAAAGATTTACGTCCATCACTCATATGCCTTATGGATGGTACCTTTTTCACTAAAGATACTGTATGTAGGCACCTATATATAGTACATGCATTTATGTCATATGGGGGTACGGTGAAATCTGTTCTGTTGGTATAGTGTTTGATGAGCAGAAAATCCCGAAAGGCTCATAACTATATGTGGTAATGAATTTTCCATTTGCTAGCTACATGTGACCTTACAGCCAATGTTCAGTATGCATTGTGTGACTTTGAGATAGCTCTATGAGAACAGCATTCACAGTAATATCAATGCTGCTGAGTGTAAAGGTGGTTTGTTCCATTTTTCACAGACTATATGGCAGAAAGTTCAAACTCTGGGACTGTCAATGTTACATGGCAAGTCCCCTTCTTTCCAAACAGCTGTCAAGAAATTAGTTGGACTATCATTTTTGCAGGAAGATGAAGTATTACCACCATTTTAGGAGGTGTCTGATGCATTTCCATCTGAGGGTAGAGACATCCTTACATATTTTATTGATATTTATGTTTGAGGGTGGCCCGGTAATTGTACTACCAAGACCGCAAGCACTGCAAGATTTCCACCCTTATTTCGTATCTAGTTTTGGAATGTGTCTGTGTTAAATGACCAGTGCTTCACATGAACACAGAACAGTGTGGAACACGGCACCATAGAATGCGTTGTTTACTTTGTAGATGGATATTTGATATACCTTGAGTTGTGGCGGTACTTGCTTGAGAACAAAACAGGGTGGAAAGCTGTGGTTGCAAATGTCTGCAGTGCAGGTTGATAGTCTCTTGAAAAGAGAAACCTTGTAGAGAAGCAGAAGCATTTTAAACAGGTTTTTTGACAATAGGAACAGACAGGACATACAGCGGTTTTTGAAAGCTATTGCCTTCCTTTTAAAAGTGTAATCTTTTCATTAACATGTTTTGCACTGTGTTGGATAGTTTATTTTCTAAGTTAATGTCACATGGGATACATGTATAGTACAGTACTGGATTCATGTGGGTTTTTATGTTACAGTTTCACATTATGAGTGATAGGTACTTTAATTTCACAGTTGTGATTGATATAATGTGCAGGTTTGTGTAGTGTTCTTAGTTTAGCTTGCTTTCAGTTAGAAGGATTGTGGATGTTGTAATCAACTTTTTTTTTTGTTTCACCAGGTTACAGTGATGTATGATCTGTCAGCCAACTATTTTGATTTGATGAATTGAGTTTCAAACAAGTCAGCTTTTGACAATTGCATTCTTGGATGCCCTGGTCTCAACTTAATAGAATTTGATGTTGTGGCCATTTGATCCTTTCAATTAGATATCGTTTTCCTTATTGTTTTACATTTTATTTCTTGTTTAGCATAGCAACAATTATTAAGTGGGTGTTTTAGATTTGTAGTTTCAATTTCTTTTCCAATAAGCAGTGAAACAAAATATATTACACAATAATGAGAAAAATACCCATTTCAGAACATTTCAACCATTTCTCCTGCCAGCCTGGTTGACATGGGCATACTGAGACAGTGTAGCAACTGCCTCATGTTTACTGACAGTCCTCTTCTCCTAGCACATAATTCTTCTACTTGCGAGAAATGCATATACATCAGTCACCTGTAGTCCATGGTCTCTCTTGCCACACTCAGTTACTCCTGACAAAGAGGAGATTGCCAGCACAAACACCACACCACTCACATCACATAGCCAAGCACAACACACACAACTATGCAGAGGTCCTCAATAAAAACTTACCTAAACAGCTTTCCAAAACACACTCACAAACACACTACACACAACACCAAACAAATCACACACAGAAGACAACACACCAGTATCTCACAAACACAGCACGTACGGAAAAACAATAAACCACAAGACATAACAATAAACCAAACATACTAGTCATTGGTGACTCAATTTTGAGACACATCAATGTCCCTCTTACCAGGCTCAACAAGGAAAAAGTCACGGTCAGATGTCTGTCTGGTGTCAGAATCCGCCATATCACGCATGCACTTAAGTCTCTCCACAAGTACAATAACAACTCTGTCATTGTCCATGTTGGTGCGAATGAGATGTACCTCCTTGGACTATATGAATAGAGACATGATTGAGCTCTGAGTATGTGTCCCAGGCAGGTATGACTCTAGCCCTAAGCAGCATCCTACCTTCACCAACAATGATACCAAAATGCCAACAAAAATAATTGGCTTAGTTTCTGGTGTCATTCCAAGGGGATCCAGTATCTGTCTGTCTGGGATGACATGGTCGACAGGCCTTGATGTTTTGCCAGAGATACCCCCCACCTGTCACCACTAGGTTTCCAGATCCTGGCCAAGACTTTCGTCTCCCTCACTGTGCCTCTTTTAGGCAATGTCCCAAAGACAAATCCTCCAACAAAAAAGATCTGTCAAAAAGCCAATTGAAGGTCATGCTGCTAAACGCTAGGAACCTTAACCTGAAAATGCACTCACTGGAGGCTCTCCTTGCACTGGAAGATGCCAATGTCTGTGCAGTCATGGAAACTTGGCTCAGAGATGCAGAGAGCACCCCTGCCTTACCAGCTATACCTCTTTCACTCATTCTGACCCCAAAATAAGGTCAGGAAGCCTAAGGGTGATGGAGTCTCTATCTTCATTAAGGACAGGCACACCTCCAGACTGGTTTGCCAGCATGATGCACTGGAACAACTCCAGGTGCAACTGACAGTTGGCAAACACCCATCCAAGTTATAGCCACCTATAGACCCCCCCTTCATGACTCAGGACATCCAGTCCTCTTACCTGGATATACTTGACTCCATTAAGGTACCCCCTTAACACCCTGATCCTTGGTGACTTCGACTACCCCACCATAGACTGAGTGAACTATTCCTGCACTAATACACTCACTCAAAGATTCCTTGACTTCGTCAGTTCTAATGCACTAGACCAGCTTGTCTCATCCCCCACAAGGGGAGATAATATTCTGGACTTGGTTCTCCCCAACATGGGTGACTGCTGCACCACTCCCATAGTATTCTCTTCCCTGGTGAGATCAGATCATCTGACGGTCTTACTTGAAGTTTCTATCCCAGCCAACACCCCTCAATGGTAATCAAGCTAAAAAACTTCTCAAAAGCTGACTACAACCTCCTAAGGGAGGGTATCTGTTGCTTCACACCACCGCCCCTCAGAAGATGCAGACAACTATGCTGAACAGTATGCCAATGCAGTATACAAGCACCTGTACAACTGTATGGACTCAGCCATACCCAATAAAACTAAAACCTTCTCCTCAAGGAAACACAAACCTGTTTGGTGGACATCCACTATCAATAGGCTTTACAACAAAAGGAAGAAACTGTTGCCCAAGGGTAAAAAGGAACATATTCCAAATTGGAAAAACTCCCTCCTTAACCTCAACAAGCAAATTAGATCACTAGTGAAAGACTCCAAACCCAATTATGAATTAAAACTAGCCTCCAAAACAAAGGGAAACCACAAAGCCTTCTTCAGTTATTTCAGGAACTTCCATGGCAAAGCCCAGGTTTGTTCCAAATTAGTACTTAACAGTATCACTTACACTGATCTTGTTGACTTAGCCAACCTGCTAGCAGATAAGTTCAGTGCAAACTTCACCTCCCTGCCCCCCCAAAGGTCCTTTTCGACATCCCCGATACATGTCCCACACCTTACATCTGCATAGATCAAGTGTTAAAGGCCCTATCCAAGGCAAAGAACACAGCTTCCATGGGACCTGATAGTATCCCAGGCTGCATTCTGCACCATCTCCAGTAAGAACTGGCTTCGCCATTAAGGACTTATTCATCCACAGCCCAAGTACAGG
Organism: Protopterus annectens; assembly: GCF_019279795.1. Classification (NCBI taxonomy): domain Eukaryota; kingdom Metazoa; phylum Chordata; order Ceratodontiformes; family Protopteridae; genus Protopterus; species Protopterus annectens. The sequence continues at coordinate 1,248,680,811 of NC_056729.1, forward strand.
CTTCATTCCAGCAGAGTGGAGAATTGCCATTGTCATCCCCTTGCACAAAGGTGGTGCCACTACTGACCCTGGAAACTATTGCCTCATTAGCTTGACAAGTCTGATCTGTAAAGCCATGGAGTGTATTATTATGGATCTCATAAACAAGAAGATTGGCAATCTCCAAGCACTTACCCCACCCAGTTTGGCTATATCAAGGGCAGATCTTGCCTGTTGAACCTGGTTGACTTCTTTGAGACTGTCACCAAGGCCCTGAATGAGGGAAAGTCAGTGCATATGGCTTACCTTGACTTGGCCAAGGCCTTTGACACAATCCTCCACTTGGGCATCATCGAAAAGCTAACACAACTTGGCATAAATCCCTGTCTCATCAGTTAGGTGACCAACTGGCTCATCGACAGGACTGTCAAAGTCAAAATAGGTGCCTCCACCACCAATAGATGACCTATTATTAGTGGAGTTCCCCAGGGATCTGTCCTGGGACCCCTACTATTTGGCATCTACTTGTCAGAGGTCAAGGCAAAGACAAAAGGCCTGTGGCTGACCAAGTTTGTGGATGACTAAGTTGGGTGCTGCCATTGACTCCCCAAATGATGTTAACATGCTAAGAGGGTCTCACAGCAACTAATGACTGGTGCCAATTAATGGCCTCAAGCTAAACGCAAAAAAATGTATCATTATACCATTTGGCAAAAACACAACCCCTACTGATTACAACATCAATGGCAACCCCCTAAGCGCACAACCTGTGGTGAGAGACCTGGGCACTTAGGTTGATAACAACCTCACATTCGACCATCATGTAGCAGCAGTGGTCAGAAAAGCCTTTTACTTGGTTTATCTCATAAGTAAAGGGATTGCATCCAGAAAAAAGGAGGTTATTACATCTCTATACTCCTCCCTCATTAGACCAATAATTGAGTATAATGCTCCATTTGGTATGTACCTCTTCAAGCATCTGCACAAACTGGAAAGGCCACAGAAATACCTCACAAAGAGAATCCATGGCCTCCAACACCTGTCCTATGCAGACAGGCTCAAATCACTATCACTATTCGGTATCGTACAGATTGCTCAGGGATGATCTGTCTCCCGTCTACAAAGGCAATCTAAGACCCTGCACTGCTAGAGATGCTCCATATCCGTAAGTCTAACTCCTCGTGCATTACCCACTCGAAAGGCCTGAATCTAATATGCGACATCAACAAAACCTGATGGAGACACAGGTTTGTCTCCAGAGGCTGCCCCGTCTCAGGAATAGACTTCTCATACATGTCAAACAGAGCACCTCACTGACCCTCTTCAAGCACAACCTTGATGAGTGGATGGGAAACCACTAATTTGTCCCAGGGGTTCCACCTGTGTCCCTCACTGACAGGGGCAGCAGGTGCTGACTGAGGTTTCTTTATGGGGCAAAACTCTTGGTTAGGCTCGCAAGGGGCCCAGAGCCATTAGCATAGTAACCTCCTATGAGCCTATAAAAGGCCACTCAGACTACAATCCACCAATATCCATACTCATCAATTACAGCCACTTTATTGACGGTGTACAGATTATATGTCTGACTGTGATAAATATGGCCATAAAAAAGTATTGCAAATATACACTAATGCCTTTTTAATTTTATCAGCCCAGTAGGATCAGTAATTTTTATCAATAGACATCGTCAAACCAAGCACATACGTCTACATTGCTGACTGCATCCTTCTCAGATGTCTGTGTCAAAAAATTAACAATAATAATGAACAAAGTGATATACACTCATCTGCACCAAGTGCTAAACAAACTGTTGTAGCAGACAGTACATCTTAGACATGCACACCTGCAAAAATAAATAATCTAAACTAAACATGTATTCATAGTTAAAATGTTAATTTTAAACTTGTGGACGTCATTCTATCCAGTTTATTCACAGCTAAATAATAAACACATTGTCAACATTCAACAAAACAAAGAAACCAATGATCATACCCAAAAAACATGGCTCATATGACAATGTTCCTGTTTACTACAAACAATTTCCTTTCTTTACATCATAACTATTCATTCATAGGTAGCTACTAGGTAGTCAAAGGGGCCATTAAGGAGCCTAGCTAAAATTTCAAGTTGCCCCAAAGCACTGTCTGGTTAAATGACTTGCTGAAGGTCACACAGCAGGGAAATGAAGGCTGAGGGGAATAAAATCCAAAACAGGAACAACTCATAGCCTTAGGCATCTGTGCCAACTGTCAAACCAAGGTAAAAAGGAAGGGGAAGGATTCAAGTCTTTGACATAAGAAAGAGCAGCATTAACCTACTATGCTAATGCAAATGTTACGAGTGGAATAGTTTGATGCGGGAACCAAGTATTTACACAGAGAGAGAAAGAGACACACACACACACACACACACACACATACACACACATACACACACGTGTGATCATCAATTACAGTTTTCTGAAAGTCACGCAGTAGGCAAATGGAGGTGAAAGGATTCAAATCCTATACTTGTGACTACAGGAAGTTGTGTATTAATACTGCATAGCCTTTATTACCAGACGACTCCAAATATGAGCATGCATTTTCTGAACAATAAAAACTATGAAACTGAAACAAATGGCATTACTGACTGACTATAACTTTCAGTGATCTGCCAGAAAAAAAGAAGTTAATGAGGTAAAGTCATAAATGCAAGAACAAATCGGAGAAGCTCTGCAAACCTGGAGACAGATAAAGGTCAGACTTCTGTAATTCACTTAAAATGTTAACAGAACAACAGGTTTTGCAACAACGTGTGTTTTTCATGAACCACAAACAACTATGAAACTCTAATGACTGGCATCATTCACTGACTATAAGCCTCACTGACTTTTAAACTTTAGTGATTTATCAGAGCATGAAGTCTGTGAATGTCTGGCAGTTGGTGCACAGGATGAGCTAATTTCTATAATCAAGGATGCTTGATTTGAGTCTTTCTACCTCCATTTGCCTCCTGTGTGCCTGTCAGTAAGTCACTTAAACAAAAAGTGCTCCTAATTATCTGTTTTAACATAGCTATAATGACTTACTTTACACATACTATCTGGAAAACAGAAGCGTGCACACATACATACGTGCCCATACACCCCACCTTTCTCGTACAAGGAAGATCTCTTGCTTTCATCTTCGCCACTTTAACAGCAAAAAATTGTCCATATGCAAAGCAGAATTCAGATAAATTCTCTAGCTATTAATAAATCTCCAGTGCAGCCATTCAGTTTCAATGCAACTACTGCAGCTGGCCATTCATTCCAGAGTTCCTGTACTGGAGCTGTGACACTCATTTCAATTCAAGACAATTTGTAGAGACACTCCATTAAAATAAATTGTTAAGTATATTTAAACAGCTGACTGATCCCCTCTCAACCTCTTAGCACAAGAAATCTGGACAAAGTCTGACATAATGGTGGGACAAAGACCCAAAAATAGGGACACATTTTAAGCATTGCTCTTATAAACTTGAAAAGTTGTTAGAATAACAGGATTTTTGTTGACATGCCTTTCTGAAGGATATGAAGTCTGAAACTCAAATGCATGTCATTATTTAGAGATTTTAATCCTTAGATCATCTCAGTGATTTGCCAAAAAAAAAATTTTTATGAGGAAAGGTTCAACAATATGAGGCAAAAATCTGGACATTCTGAGAAAATCTGTACAGTTGAGAGGTATGCTAACTGCTCATTCAGTACAGGCTAACATGGGAGGACTATGGCTAACCAAGTTCGCAGATGACTACAAGCTGGGTGCCATAATCGACTCGCCGACTGACACAAGCATCCTCCAAAAGGGTCTCACAGAGACGGATAACTGGTGCCAGAGCCATGGCCTAAAGCTAAATGCCAAAAAGTGCATAGTCATCCCCTTTGGGAAAAACAAAGTGCCCACAAATTACCACATAGGTGGTAATCCATTAAGTACGGAAGAAGTAATGAGGGATTTGGGGACCCAAGTAGATAGCAATCTCTCCTTTGACAATCACGTTGCCAAAGTGGTTAGAAAGACCTTCTATATAGCCCACCTTATCACGAAAGGGTTCACATCTAGATCAAGAGAGGTCATTGTGCCCCTCTACTCATCACTCATCAGGCCCATAATTTAATACAATGCCCCATTTGGGATGTACCTTACCCAACACCTTCAGCAACTGGAAAGACCCCAAAAGTACCTCACCAAGAGGATCAAGGGACTCAAACAGATCCCCTACGCAGTTAGGCTAAAGAAACTCCAGCTCTACTCAGTTGCTTACCGCCTACTCAGATGCGATCTGTGCCTGACGTATAAAGCCATGTCCAACCCAGAATTAATGGACATGCTCCACCTCAGGAAATCCAAATCCCTTAGAGCTACATGCTCCAGGGAATTAAACCTCAGCACAGAAATAAATAGGACATGCTGGAGGGACAGATTGATATCCCAGAGGCTCCCCTCACTCTGAAACAAAATCCCAATCCATGTTAGGCAGAGTCCCTCAATGACCCTCTTCAAGAGAAATCTTGACGAATGGATGGGAGATCTTAGATTTACCCCTGGGATCTCTTCTGTGTCCCTACTAGACGGAGGCACAGTAAACTAACCTCAAAAGGGCTATCTTCTGTGACCTACTATACAGAGGCACAGTCAACTAATCTAAAAGGGTGGCGAAAGCCAAACACACTCTGGCTAGGCTTATAAATGCCCTAGGGCAGATAGCCTAGTAACAACCTATGAACCTATTCCTAAACTCCTGTACAGGGGTTGTATTTTCACACCCTATTACTAGCTAGTACTTTCTAGGGCCTGAGTTGCTACTACTGGCTGTACTGTGTTGTTTGTGTCAGTGTGTGTGTGGGGGGAGTATGGAATGGAAAAAAGTGACTCAAAAATTTTACTTTACAGGCTGCACTACAGGTGTGAATCAGTTAAAATTAAATGTATGATTTAGCTGGCTATGGGATCATATGAAGCTGTAAGCCTTGGGTGCCTGCCTGTTTTGCCCCTTTTATAATCTATCACTGACTCTGGTTGCTAGCTATAACCTAGGCCAGCACACGTTCAAGAGAACTGTTACTAATGCAAATGTTGCTGTTGGCAAGTTCTGTGCATTTCAGTGCTTCACCTACAACTACAGTGCCTGCTGCCTTGAAGAATAAATGGTCTATGTTGCATTAAAAAATGAGTGTGCTGATGATATTGCCATAACATTTCCTGAACGTGATCAGCTTTATAATAAGGAATGTCAAGCAAAAAACATAGGTTTATAGTTACTAGGTATGCAGTCCAGGAGGCTTTTAAGGAGCCTAACCCAAATTTCCAATTGCTCCTAAGGACTGTCTTGTTAAGTGACTTGCTCAAGGTGACATAGGAAATGAAGGTGGAACTATTTAATTGCTGCACCACTAGCACAGGAAGCAGCTCATTAACAAACATGACTGCATTCATAGATGGTACTGTAGATGTACCATCATATGTTATAATCCACCCCTTGCCATTTAACAACATTTAGGAGGTTGAAAGACATTTGTATTTGATTAATCTGATACAACATGCTTAAGTGTCATACAGCTCTAGAAATACAATGAAGACTATAATTATTTATTTTATACACAGACATGTCAGAAACAATTTCTGCCTTTTATTTGCAGTGCATTATTCAGGAAAGCTGAATAAGTCACATAATGCAAATAATAATAGTTGTAGCATATCCAAAAAAGTGCCCGTTCTATAAGATACTGTTATATTGCACAGAGGACCATAGTTCTTAATTCTTGTAACACCAGCTACAGCTGTATCCCCAAAAATTAATTCAAAAGAAAAACAAAACAAAGCTCATATTATTATTCATAGATAATAAACACTGGTGAACATCTGTGTAAAAAAAGACAAAAAAACAAAAATAAAAACAGTAACTGTCTTTATGAGATGGATATTACTGAGCAAACTGATGGACATCTCTGGCATGCCCACATCTGTCTGTGGCATTAACACCTGCATTGTGGCTTACAGGGGAAAAACAATAAGGTGTGGATCTTCCTGAAGTAGGTTCCTAGTTGACAGGAATGTACTGTAACTGATTTCCTTTATATTTTACATTGTACAGCAAGAACAGAGTTCATAGACATCATTAATCTTCATGTTCTGGAACAGAAACTCTTAAATTGCCAACTTTACAGCTTTGACACTTGAACATTCAGTCAGGAGTTTCTATTATGAAGTTCAAAATCTACTGCCAGCTCCACGGCTTACAGGAGAAAACCGTAACCATATCCCAGAAAACCCAAAATTGATTAGCAGTCTTGATAATGGATGGCGCAGTGGTGTAGTGGTAGTGTTGTTGGCTCACAGCAAGAGTTTTTCCGGTTCGATTCTTGGTTGGGGTGCTTTTTGTGTGGAGTGTGCATGTCCTCCCTGCGTTTGTGTGGGTTTCCTCCAGATACTCCGGTTTCCTCCCATGTCACAAAAACACGCATGTGGAGCGATTCTCCCTGGGCCTCCACTGAAAATTGGCTTTGTTCCAAGTCAGACATTCCCGGTAAACAAATGTTAAATAAAAATAAATACTGGAGGCGCTAACAAAGGAGGCTGGGAGTCGGTAGCTGATGCCTAATTGTTCATCCTGAAGGAAGGGAGATGGTCCAGTCTGTCATATTTCTGGAACTTATCAATGATCCAGGTCAAGCAATAGAGGTGGCCCCAGAGTATGTGCTTTAGCCATGAAGGGCTGCTAGTGCAGGTGTGTGCATGTATCAAGGGTAAGGACATGCAGATCTTAGAGGTGACACTTGTGCGGACACCAGCCAACAGAGGTGAGGAAAGCACCTATAGTTAAATCAGTTATGTCCCCCCTTAGCCATGCACTATGAAGTCGCTTGGAGAGGGTGCTTTTACAAAAGCTAAGTCATAAAGTGCTGAAGAATACAATACAGGTGAAGAGGAAGACAACCTTCAAGGCTGCCTAGAGGATAGCCCCCACTAGTTGCCTGTCCCCCATTAGCAGCATTCTCTGAGAGACCATCATAATGGAGAAAAAATGTATCCAATAACTATGGGGGAAATGACAGCAGGCACAGGGGGGAGAAAAATTGACTGCGGTGGTGGTGCTGCGGTAGCGTTGTCGCCTCACAGTAAGACATTGTCCTGTTTGATTCTCAGCTAGAGCGTCTTCTGTGTGGAAACATGCATGAATGGGCATACCTTCGTTGAAGGTTGTGCGTCAGGGCCGGCAACTCGGCATGTAAAAATCTACTGCCAATCATTAGCGGACCGGAGTACCGCTGTGGCGACCCCTAACCGGGAAAAGCCGAAAGACAACAACAACAACAACTTGCATATTATTTCCCAGCATCATTCAGCATCTCTCAGGGACAGCTCATCTTAACAAATGAATCCATAGCAGTGCTCCTCCCCCTCCCTGTATTAAACACATTTACCCTTATTAGTTTACCTTTAGTTTCTGACTAGTGCTTGCAGCATTCAAGGAGTATGAATGCCTCACCTAATGCCATACCAAGTACAGATCACAGAAACTAAATGACTAAGAAGCCCAAGCCAGAACTACTGAATCTCTTTCCTCCCTAGTTGACTTATCAGTGCACTTTAGGACTACATGCTTTTCAGAGCAGACAACCTCTTTTTACCCATTTGCAGTGCTTGGTACTTCACACTTATTAAAACTCTATAAAGTGCCAAAAACATTTCTTCTGTTGGTCTTTGTCAGCATGCTTTGAGTTAAAGTAAAATGTTACTACATAAATGGGTTCTTTAGGCCCAGTGGACTATCCCAGTAATCAAATGCAATAAATAAAAATACAAAATAAATAGAACAGAGAAAGCAGAAGATTCCAAGACTGGATGGAGCCCTTTGCTGAACCCACACACAACAAAAAAAAAAAAGTGTTACAAATTACATCCAAAACCCACAATTTAGTCAACAGATACAGATTTAAGTAACCACAGTCTAACATGTTGTGTGTTAATCATTATAACACCCATGATGTAATGGCAAAATACCATTTATAAAACATCTGTAACTTTTCACACAAACAAAACTCATTAGCAGAAGACACGTCACCACCTTTACAGTTATATCATAAATCAGTGCAGCTGTGACCAAGAACACTCTGCTGTTTAATGAGAAATGCATGCATTATATCGCTGCTTCTCTAGAATACTTACAGATCACTTGTTGCTGAGGGCAAGCAGTTCCATAAACTGTGGAACATTTAATGAGCAACCTTTTAGTTTTTCAAATGGCATTCACCTGTGGTGAAAGGTAGCAATTATTCTGTTCTACATACATTTCCAAAAACTAAAGCCAGACTTAGAGGCAACAACATTACAAGAAATCCAAAGTAATACACCAGCTTTGCATTTGTGTTCCTTTTGAAAAAAAGTGATTCCTTATGGCACATGGGCAATAACACTTATAAGCACGTGTACGTACATATACATACATACACATATGTATATACACACACACACACAATAATCAGATCATCATCAACAGAAAGAAGGAAATTAAAAAGGACACATGCACACTGAATCTAGAATGGAATCAAATATAACAAATAAGGCAGTATTTGCCAAATAATCTACTTTGTGTGTGACAGCATTTTTTTCTGCAGCATCCTAAGTCGTGTCTTCTGCATTGACAGAAATGATATAAAATGTGATAGCATGGCATTTCAGGTTGCACAGCTCCAAGAGTGCAGTCACAAATGTGCAATCTGCACTTAAGGTCGCTGACTGCTGTACTTATTTTCAAATGGTTTACTGTTTCTCTGAAATACATGTGGTCTGAACACAACAGCTCATATACATCAGCATGAAACTCACTGCCATGAGTACATATTTCTACATAACAGGAGCTACACTGTATCATTAACACTCAGAGTTTAAAATACTAAAGCACTGAATTCAAAGGGTTTCCCAAAACCCGCCAAACACAGCAAAACCTATGTTAAAAGTAAGAAAAGTAGCTGTCTGCAGGGAGCTTGCCCTCATGCAAACCCAGGTGTGGGGCTATGCCCTCTCCATGCCACCATCACTAAATATCTTGTCACACAAACATATATGCACACACACACACACACACACACGCGCCACACACACACACACACACACACACACACACACAAACACTCCAAGATAACACCACACTGGAGAAAAAGACTAAATACAGAGGGTGTTCCTACTGCAAAATAAATCTATTCAAACATCTGCTGTTATGTAGGTATACTTAAAACTGTATCATGTTCACCACTAGAGCCGTGTTGTAGCAGCCTAAGCTATATGGGTAAAATACTACAGCCTTGAAAGAAAGGGAGGAGGGCAGAAGTATTAAGGTGCAAAAGCCCCTGGAAAATAGCCCTACCAAAGCCTGCTCTGGACCTTGAGAAAGAATGTTTTTGGTACTGCCTAATTTTGTTTTTCCTTTTCCTGGGAGACTGTCTAGAAATTAGCAGCCTGAAGAAAATTTGTTTCCCCAAGATGCAGGATCCTCAGAACAGTTCTATGAAGGACCAACACACACTATTTGGGGACCCAGCTGAGAAGAATGACCCAAAGGACAGTTCTGTGCCTAGGTTTTGAGCTCCTCAGAGTGGCTTTGTGAAAGAACATGGTCTGCTCCCTATACCAATACTGGCAAGAGTGGTTCTTCCTTGACTGAAGGGGAAAAATGAACGGCCACAGAGGACAACCCTGTCTCTCAGACCTTAGTGGCTTTCCAAGGAGCAAAACCAGAGTGACCAAGAAAAATGATGAGCTGTGTGACAATAACTACAAGAGTCGCTCACCATTGATGAGGCAAATGGTAAGCCAGCTCAAAGGCAAAAGACTCCTGAAAAAAAACAGTTCTTGTGGACTAGAGATGCAAAAACAGTGGAGCTGGCAACCAAGTTCACGTTTCAGCTGGAAAAAGTGGCTGACAAGTGGGTAGTGAGGCCTTGGTAAGTTGTAACATCAAAACCTAAATTTTAATTATGATGAAGTAAAGACTTTTTTAGTGACAAAAAAAAAAACCAGAAGCCCAAGCCTCTAACAGTATATTTTGACAGAAAATGTAAACTTTACCTTACAAAAGTAATAAAATGGAAGGTAGTCCCCAATGGGGTACTTACTCGCTCAGCCATGAAGAAACTCTAGCTGACTATTGATCATGTTAAGCCCACAGGAAAGGGCATGCTTCAATGGCAAGAAAGTTCTGAAGGTTTTGCACGCTTACCACTGACTTTATACTGCTCTGCTTAAGCTGTTCAGTGGTTAGGATGCATGGAACATTCCCTTAAGCTTCGGAAGATATTCTGTTGTTATCTCCTTGGCAGTATAACACCTATATATAGCTTAGGCTACTGCAAAAGTGATTTGATGGTTGGCATCTTCACAGACATGCAACACCCACCACACAAACACATGCATTCAAACATGCACACATACACACACACACACACACACACACACACACACACGCACACATGCACATACACACACGCACAGACATACATGCACACACATGCACACTCTTCCAGCAATTTGATTAAACCTGCTATAGCAAAACACAGCACAGTATTAAGTCAATAAACGTAGACTTGATGCAACTCATTTCTACTACTAAATTATGTACTTGGTGAAAGAGGCACATTTGTGCAAACATAATATCAAGTTCCAAAGGACAAACAACGAGAGTCCTTCTAAGATTAAGGGCTTTAGCTCTTTAATATTTTCACCATAGAACTTCCTCAGAATCTTTTTACAAAATGTTTCCACACCATTTAAATACTCTCCAGGCTTTGTGCCAGAAAATACACACAACCAACTACCATTCAAAACACATGCACCCAATGAAATAAAATATTTTAATTAGTTTCAAAAACCTCAAAAAAGAAACATTTCCTGGTATTCAGGACCAATCGTTATACATTAAAAAACAACCCATTCTAGAAAAGTCTACACGGACAGACAATACAATAGTAGGAGGAAGGACAGGCACAGGTGCAGACATTGTGAACAGTGCCACTATATAGTAAATAGTTCAAGTATTACATTGAATGCTCACAACATGTTTTTTGCTGCTTGCACTTTCATTGGGGTAGTTTGTTTGGCCTTATGTGACTCATGTTGAAGATTTTATGTAAATAAAACATTGAGATGTTTAAAACATTGTATCTATGAACATAATTTAGCCATCAGAAAACATGATACAAACAATGCATAGGCTAAACACACTTTGATTTGTTCAAGTTTTACAAAGTATACATTCTTTGCCATTGACTCGGAGCAATCCAGGCTTTAGAAGGTGATTACAAGGTTCACCTGGAATGCTGTGAATCTAGATGGCAAATAGCATGTATGGCAGATCGACCGCCAGGATTAAATGATACAATTAACATAAAATGTTTGATTTTAAGAGCAAATCACTAGTTTAGAACAAGTGTGCCTGATCTTGTCTGACTTTAGAATCTAAGCAGGATCAAGCCTGGATAGCATTTGGATGGGCTGCTGTTTGTGAACATCACTTTTTGACAGTGGATTTTCACACTGTTTTTTTGATTGGTGGAAAAAGGCAATCAAGACCTATGACTGGTTCTATTTTCTAATTGGTAAAAAAAAAGGCCATTAAGATCTATGATTGTCTTGTTTTTACTGTATAATGATTGGCCCTGAATACCAGGAAATGTTTTTTTTTTTGAGATTTTTGAAACTAATTTAAATACCGTATTTCATTGGGTGCATGTGCTTTGAATGGTAGTTGATTGCTTGTGTGTGTTTTTTGGTTGCAAAGCCTGGAGAGTATTTAAATGGTATGGAAACATTTTGTAAAAAGATTCTGAGGAAGTTCTATGGTGAAAATGTTAAAGAATGAAAGTGACTGATGTTATAAGGACTCTTGCGGTTTGTCCTTTGGAACGTATTTTGTTTCGTTTCTGTTTTGTTCCACGCTGTTTGTTTGGATTGAATTTTATCAGGTTTGGCATGCCTGGAGCATCCCTTTCACAGGACACACTTCTCAATTCAACGCATCCAGTTTCTGATGATCTGGCATATTTAACACTAAAACTGGAGTATTAGAGAGTAATCAGAGAGGAGATGCTAGAACAGACAGTGGGCTTGTAGAGAGTGGAATGTATGACAGACAGTTGAAGCTGCTGGGGGAACTCAAGCCAGTTTAAGGGAGAGAGTGAAAGACAGTGGTGTGAGTTGGAGGCAGGCTGGCAGCAAACCATGTATCTTTATTATAGGTGCTTTCAAGTTTGGATCATAGAGAGGTCTGTAGATTGGTTAAGATTTGAGAGCTGTATAGGAGGCTGGGCAGAAGATAAGCTTGAGCTAGTGACACTCTTGACTCTTTAGTTAGGAACTTTTTATTTCTGTAGATTAGTCCTAGTTTTTGGTGTTTTTTAATGCAATGGTAGACCGGTAGGTCATATTTAACTTGGTCATCAATGATTACCCCAAGGAGTTTAGTTTGGGATTCTTTGTTGATAGTGGAATTGTTAGATGAGGTGATAGTGAAGGAGGATTTGACAGGGGAGATTGAATTGGGGAGGAATAGCAGAAGTTTATTTTTTTGGAGTTGAGAAAAAGTTGGTTAGTAGTTAGCCATTTTTCAATAGAACTAAAGGAATTTTGGGTGAGGAAGTGTAGATCTGAGATGGTATCAGCAGTAGTGATGATGGTACAGCCTTCAGCATATTGTATGAAAGTAGGGAGGGGGCAGGCTGTGGTTGGTGAAGATAGTGAAAGTAGGGGATTGAGGGTAGATCCTTGAAGGACTCCCATTTGGATGGGCAGAAAGGGAGATAAGATGAAGTGCCATTTAACTGATTGTTGCAGGTTGGAGAGGTAGCTGGAGAACCAGGAGATGTTTGAGGGAGATAGGCTGAGGTTGCTAAGTTTGGAGAGAAGGATGGGGAAAGAGACAATGTCAAAGGCTTTAGAGAGGTCGAGGAAGAGGCAGAAGACCAGTTTACTATTATGTCGAGGAAGAGGGATGGTGTGGGAGAAGGATATAAGAGCAGTAAAGGTACTTTGGTTAGGACGAAATTCATGTTGGGTAAGGTTGAGTAAGTTTTCCTGTATGAAGTAATCCATGATTTGTTTGTGAACACATTTTTTTCCAGTATCTTTGATAGAGGGGAATAGTATAGCTATGAGGTGGTTACCAACTTTGTGAATGGGTATGGTAAGGAACTGTTTCCATAGAGAGGGGACAGTGGTCATTGACAGACAGTGATTGATGAGTATAGATATTGGAAGGGCTATTGAGCTTGGAGCAAGTTTGAGAAAGAGTGGAGTTATGTTGTCCACTGAGGGGGAGCAAGGTTTGCATTTATGGAGGAGGTATTTAATGTAGTTTTTTGATACTGGTTTGAGTGGAAAGGGGTTGTTGTGGTTAGAACTGGAGAGGGTGTTGGTGAGGTTAAAGAGTTAGCATTTGGAATTAATTTAATAGTGTCAATAAAGTTGGTATTAAGTAAGGTAGCTGTTTCAAGGGATGTGTTATCAGGACAGAGGTCAGGGGTTGGGAGTATTGGAGTTGCCTGTTTGGAGATTTGATTCATAGTGTTCCAGAATTTTTTGGGGTTGTTTTGGTAAGATGTTTGTGGTTTTATGTAGAAGTTTTTCTTATCAAGGAAGACTTGTTTTTTGGAGAGGTTGCAAAGCTCTTTAAAGGTTTGGAGATGGGTGGAGGTTTTGGTTTTAGCCCATAGTTTCCAGGCTTTGTCCCTTTTGTGCATGAGTGTTTGTGGGGCTTGGGTTAGCCATGGGGAGTATTGGGATTGAACTCTTACTTTTCAAAGTGGGGCAAGTGAGTTGAATATGTTTAGAAATATAGTATTAAATTTGAGTACAGCATCGTCTAGGGGAAGATGAGCTAGGAAAGAATAGTTGATTGCTGAGAGTATATCATTAAAATCCTCAGGGAGAAAGTGGGACAGGCTTTGGCATTCTTTGATGTTTTTGTGGCCTTTGGAGCTGAGGGGTGTACCGCTGGACACAGTTTGGGGAGTGTTCACTGATGGAGTTGGTTTGAGTCTGTGGGTGGTTGTAGAGGTCACAATTAGAGACTAGTATCCAGTCAATAATAGAGGAAATGTGGGCAGGCATTATTCAGGTGTGTGGGTGTTGTGAAAAGTCGAGTAAAACCATGTACACCGATGGAAGAGCAGAAAGATTTGGAGGTTAGAGATAGGCAATTGATGTTAACGTCGCCTAGCAGGGTGAGGAAATGTGGGCAGGCTTATTCAGGTGTGTGGTGTTGTGAAAAGTCGAGTAAAACCATGTACACTGATGGAAGAGCAGAGAGATTTGGAGGTTAGAGATAGGCAATTAATGTTAATGTTGCCTAGCAGGGTAGTTTCATTAGTAGCATTATGGGAGAGCCATGCGAAGGTATGTTCTAAGAGTGGGATGTTGTCAACAGAGGTATACAGATTGCTGCAAATGTTATGGTTTTCTGGTAATTTAACTTACAATTTGCAACTAGGACATAACTGTGAATACAAAATAAAATAAAATGAAAAAATAAACTGAAAATGCAAATTAACAAAAAAGACTGTAAACAAAACAAAAAATAAATCACATCAAAGCCAGGAGTGAAGTTATCCTTCATATGTTCCAGTAAAATGAAAACTATACAAATTAACTAGTAATAGAGGTTCAGCCCTCACAATTTCTTTTAACTAAATATAACCCAACTCTGGGTTACCATGTCAAAAAGAAAAACACAACCACTGGATATATAACATACTCATTATAATCATCATAAAAATATATTCCCATTTTCACATGGGGTCAGTGTCATGTCAACTGTCACCATAACTTCAATTCAGAGACGCTCTGTTACATTTTTTTGGTCATGCCTTTCACAGGTCTTCTCTCACCCAATCCGTCCATCTCATGGCTGGATGCCCTCATGTCCTCTTGCTTTCTTTCTGTTTCTTATTCTTCTTCTGTTACAAAATCATCTGCTTTATTGCATGTTACCAAGCCACCGTAATCTGTTGTCTTAGACCTGCTCTTCAATTGGGGCTATTTTGGCTTCTGCTCTGATGTCCTCATTTCTGTGTCTATCCCACAGTTTGAATCCTACCATCGATCAAAGCCACTTCATTTTATTCACCTCGAGCTTCCTCAGCTGCCCTGCCTTCACTGCCCTAGTTTCTGTGCCATACAGAAGCACTGATGACATCAATGTTTGGTGCACTTTTCTATCCTGATTCTTTGTCACTCTTCTATCATACACTACTCATAGTACTTTGTCCCAGCTGGCTACAGCATTTCTGATTTTATCCTCGACTGCCAGATGCGGTCCTCCCTTCTCCTCAGCCATACCTCCCAGATATATGAAGGTGTTAACCTGTTCCACTATTTTCTCTTCTGTCTTAGTTTTTAGCTTCTTGTGATTTCCCCCATTTGCAGCCATGATGACTGTTTTGTCTGCACTCAGCTTCATTTCATTGCATGCCAGTCTCCTAATTTCCTCTACAGAGTCTGCTTGCCGTGTCACATTATTTGTGTCTAGTCGTTTTTGATCTGTTCCCTCTGATCTTTTTGTATCTCTCTGATCAGTATGTAAAGTAGTAGATTTAGAGCTGAACCCTGATGCACTCTCATTCCCTTGCACATTCCTGGAAGAGTATGAGCATTGTTCATACTTGTGTCACTGGATCCTTGTACATCACCTGCACTTATTCTACCAATGTTTCCAGGACTTCCCAAATCAGCTTTTTTTGGACCTTGAAACTTGCTTTATTCAAGCCTAGGAATGCACGATTAGACTCTGTCTTTAACTCGAACCTTTTCTCTTCTCTCTCTCTCATGGCAAATGTCATATCATGCTTCCTGCATCCTGATATGAATACCACTCATGTCCCATCTTACTTTCTGCTATGCAGCATATTCATTTATTAATCACCCACTTCAGCACTTCCATGCAGTGTGAAAGGAGTTTCATATCTCTGCACTGTCCTCAGATGGGAATGCCCCCTTTGTTGTTATAGATTGGGACTAGAATGCTTATTCTGCAGTCACCTGAGACTGGGATTAGAATGTTTATTTTCCAGTTATCTTGGAATGAATAATTTTTGCAAAGCCATTCTCATATACCTCTGGATATACAACAAAGGCTCTACAAAAATGATCCCCTACCACTTCTTTGTAATGACAACTCACATGAAGAAATTCAATACAAATGCGTTTTCATCACCTTTCCTGGCAGACTAATTCTATAACTCAAAAAACACGAATCACTAGACCAAAGAACACAACTTTCTCACACAATACATTAGCAATGAAAATTATGCAATCACTACTTTTTTCACACAAAGAACTTCCATACAGAGACAGGATCATATGACAAAATGTTGAGTATTTTAAACTGCACATACATACAAAAGCAACAATGATTATCCTACCAATGCAAAAGCAGAAACTGTACAAGCTGTTCTGATACTGTGCTGGTGAATGTCAGCAAAGCATAGCTTCTACAATCAATGAGGTATTTGCCTACTGATCATTTTGCAAATATACATGTATTCCCTACATATTTCTCATACGGTGCAGTTGTGCACTCTGCATAATTTGCTGGGCATGTAAAAGATGATATTGTAAATGCATACATGTACAGTGTTTTTATATGAATATTCTGAACTATCCTGCTTGAATACTGTGTGAGACTCTCCATTTACTTCATTCTATATGATTAGACTCTAACTGCGATTTTGGCTCTGGTCATAGCTAAAAAGGGTCATTAGCCAACCTGCTCAGATAATAATGTAAAGTAAATAAATAAATCAATGAACTAACGTATATTAAAATAAATACAATATTTACTACTACAAAATGGTATGCACAAGGAAACATTTAAAACAAGGAAAAGTATTACACAACTGAAAAATTACAATCAAAATCACAATAACTACCACTACTTAAAGTAACATGAAATACAATTTAAAAAGTAGCTTTAAATATCCTCTTAAGTATTTACCTCTTCTAACTTAAAGCCATCACAATGATCTCTAAAGCTGCTAGGTCAATGTCTTCACCAAAGTACATTCAATTACAAGCCGTCAATGTTATAATTAATTCTAACCTGAATATTTTCTAGTAGTTTACTCCAAGCCACTTCATTCAGTGCTTCATTCTAAAGATATTGATTTACCCAGTTTTACTGATGGTGCATTGAAGCAGCAATACTCTTACAAAACAAATATCAGAAAGTTTACTTTTAATTTTTTCCACGGAATAAAGTGAAAGAGTAATTAAAAAAATGAGAATACTAACTGCAATAAACCTCTGACAGCCGAGTGCTGAATATACGCAATAAGAAACTCACATGGAAGAAACTGTCATCAGAATATAAACTAACGACATCTTTGTACTGTTGAAATAGATTTCTCATTCTTCTGTCACTTAATGAAAGAAATAGACCCACGCTTTAGAAGAGCAGAAAAAAAGCAGCATGCTGTTATGATGGCACGGCAATGGTAAAGACTACATTTAGCTGTCTTTAAAAAGGCATGAATTACTGGCTGCCACATTCCTCATAAAATGTGCCCACTACTATAAATACAACAGCTGCTAATTTACAGCTCTTCTGGCAGAAGTACAAGTACTTAAGACTTTTACTGATACTGGCTTTTACGGTACCTGTGAGCAAAACACTTTCTAATTTGCCGTCACAGTTCCTGAAGGGATGAAATGAAAGAAATTCTTACAATGAAACTTGCTGTTTTGGGAATCCTGAACTAAGCAATTAGATAAAAGCAATTCTGTTTTCTGTCCCCAGTAAAATCCTACTGAGTGCTCAGCCTACAAGTCACTTTTTTAGGCTACTGACAGTTAAATGTAATACCATCCGTTTATTGTTTTACAAACTGTTACATCTGTGTATGTATTTTTATATATATCTACACACACACACACACACACACACATATATATATATATATATATATATATATGTATGTATGTATGTATATCACAGGATGTTACTAAGCTAATGGCCCTGGGGCCCTTACAAGCCTAGCCAACAGTTAATCCCCCCCCAAAAAAAATCTCAATCAGCACCTGTCACCCCTGTCAATGAGGGATACAGGTGGAACCCCTGGGACAAATCTGTGGTTTCCCATCCACTCATCAAGGTTGGGCTTGAAGAGGGTCAGCGAGGTACTCTGATATGTATGTGAAGTCTATTCCAGAGATGGGGCAGCCTCTGGGAGACAAACCTGTCTCTACAGCAGGTTTTGTTGATGTCGCATATTATATTCAGGCTTTTTGAGCATGTAATGCATGAGGAGTTAGACTTATGGATATGGAGCATCTCTAGTAGGGCAGGGTCCGGGATTACCTTGTAGGCGAGACACAGATCAGCTCTGAGCAATCTGTAAGATATCAAGTAGAGTAACAGTGATTTGAGTCTGTACTTTTAGGATAGGTGTTGGAGGCCATAGATTCTCTTTGTGAGGTACTTCTGTGGTCTTTCCAGTTGGTGCAGATGTCTGGAGAGATAGATACCAAATGGAGCATTGTACTCAATTATAGGTCTAATGAGGGAGGAGTATAGAGAGGTAATAACTTACTTTTTTCTGGATTCAATCCCTTCACTTATGAGATGAACCAAGTAGAAGACTTTCCTGACCACTGCCACTATATGATGGTCGAATGTGACCCAGGTCTCTCACCACAGGTTGTGTGTTTAAGGGGTTGCCGTTGATATGGTTATCAGTAGGGGCTGTGTTTTTGCTGAATGGTAAGGATACATTTTTTTGCATTTAGCTTGAGGCCGTGACTATGGCATTTATCATTGGTTGCTGTATGATACTCTTGCTGTATGTTAACATCATTTGGGGAATCAATGACAGCACCCAACTTACAGTCTTCCTCAAACTTGATCAGCCATAGGCCTTTTGTCTTTACCTGGACCTCTGAGAAGTAGATGCCAAACAGTAGGCGTCCCAGGACAGATCCGTGGGGAACGCCACTAGTGACAGGTCTGCTATCAGAGGTAGAGGCACGTATTTTGACCTTGAGGCTCCTGTCAGTGAGCAAGTTGGCAATCCACCTGATGAGATAGGGATTTATGCCAAGTTGTGTTAGCTTTTTGATGATGTCTGAGTGGGGGGATTGTGCCAAAGGCCTTGGCTAAGTCAAGGTAAGCTGTATGTATGGACTTTCCCTCATCCAAGGCCTTGGTAACAGTCTCAAAGAAGTCAACCAGGTTCAACAAGCAAGATCTGCCCTTGACAATTCAAAACTGGGTGGGGTCAAGTGCTTGGAGATTGCCTATGTCCTTGTTATGAGATCCATAATAATACACTCCATGGCTTTACAGATCAGACTTGTCCAGCTAATGTGGTGATAATTTACAGGGTCAGTACTGGTAGCACTTTTGTGTAAGGGGATGACAATGGCAGTTTTTCACTCTGCTGGAATGAAGCCTGTAGTTAGGCTGTGGTTGAACAGGGTGCTCAAAGGCGAAGCCAGTTCTTGCTGGAGATGGTGCAGAATACTGCCTGGGATACTATAAGGTCCCATGTAAGCTGTGTTCTTTGCCTTGGATAGGGCCTTTAACACGATCTATGGAGGTGTGATGTGCGGGACAAGTATCGGGGATGCTGAAAGGGCCTTTGGGGGGGCAGCGGGTAAAGTTTGTGCTGAACCTATCTGCTAGCAGGTTGGTTAAGTCAACAGGATCAGTGTATGTGATACTGTTAAGTGCTAACTTGGAACAAACCTGGTCTATGCTATGGAGGTTCCTGATGTAACTGTAGAAGGCTTTGTGGTTTCTCTGTTTTGGAGGCTAGTTTCAATTAATAATTGGTTTTGAAGGTTTTCACTAGTGATTTAATTTGCTTTTTGAGGCTAAGGAGGGAGGTTTGCCAATTTGGAATTTGTTCCTTTTTACCCCTGGACAACAGTTTCTTAATTTTGCTATAAACCCTATTGAGAGAGGATGTCAACCAAACAGGTTAGTGTTTCCTTGAGGAGCAGGTTGTAGTTCTGTTGGGTATGGCTGAGTCCATGCAGTTGTACAGGTGCTTGCATACTGCACTGGTGTACTGTTCACCATAGTTGTCTGCATCCTCTGAGGGGGGGGGGATGGTGGTGTGAAGCTAAAGATACCCTCCCCATTAGGAGGTTGTAGTTCGCTTTTGAGAAGTATGTTAGCTTGATTACGGCACTACAACACTATTTTCTACATGACTATCAGAATTCTAACAGTTAGCAATGTAAGTTACAGTAATTCTTTCATGCAAGTTACAGGTGAAGAAAAACCCACAAGAAGTCTGTCTTAAATGTTGCTGAAATGGGAGTCAGTCAAATGAAATTTAGGTCAACTGGGTGTCAGCCAAATGAGTTGTAGGTCAAGCGAAGTAGACCCATTATATATATATATATATATATATATATATATATATATATATATGTGTGTGTGTGTGTGTGTGTGTGTGTGTATAGATATAGATATATATATATATGTGTGTGTGTGTGTATATATATATATATATATATGTGTGTGTGTATATATATATATATATATATATATATATATATATATATACACACACACATACATATATATATATATATATATGTAAGCAAAAAAGATGGAAAATAAGAGAGAATGGAAAGTAAAAAAATAAAATCCAGAATGAATTAAGGAAGAATTTGTAAAAGAAATTACTATTAGTGAATTGGACAAAGTACCTAGGAAAGTAAATGTTGACTGATTATCAGGCCCAGCTAATATAGGTATTGAATGTACAGGAAGTTAATGGGTTGGCAAGGAGGCTATTTGTAATGAATGAATGGTTGAATAAAGGGCTTGTTTATGAAGAACTATGTAGTGGGATATTAAAATGATATGGAAGAATGACAAAAAGAATGAAATAAGAAATTGAAGACTCATCAAACTAAATAAAAAAGATTGTAATTTTTTTATGAGTAATACAGAGGAGAATGGGGGAAGGGGGGAGTATGAGGGACATTGTGAAAGAAAGTATATATGGCATAAAACGGAAGAGATGTCAAGAAATGTTATTGGTTGTGGTAAACATTGTGGACAGTATTATAAGCAAAAGGGAAGATATGAAACATGGTGGGTGCAAGGCATTTGACACAGTAGGATATGATGCTTTGTGGTATGTTATGGAGAATTATCGAATATGTAAAAGAATTAGGAGTAAGATTATGGCAGCATTTCAAAATAACAAAGTGAGAGTGTTAATGAATGGTGGCTGAGTAAAGAAATATTCCTGAAGTGTGGTACAAGACAAGGATGTCCTTGAAGTGGAATGTCACTGGTAATGAATGTGATAATGAGTGAAGTAGCTCACAAAATGAAAGATACTAGATTTGTGATGCAAAAGGAAGTGTTGATTCCAGTAGTTCTGACATGTGCAGATAATATAGCTTTAGTTTCTAAGAACAAAATATGGAAGAGGGAAGTGTTGGTTTGTCTGAATGGATGTTTAAAAAATGGGAATGACCTTGAATAAAGTTAAAAGTAAAGGCTTGGGTGATGTAGTGAAAACTGGGG
This sequence comes from Protopterus annectens, assembly GCF_019279795.1. Classification (NCBI taxonomy): domain Eukaryota; kingdom Metazoa; phylum Chordata; order Ceratodontiformes; family Protopteridae; genus Protopterus; species Protopterus annectens. Next base: position 1,248,702,351 of record NC_056729.1, read on the forward strand.
CTGTGTATTTTTCAGAGAATTAAGTATCTACTAGGAATAAAATATGAAAAAATGATGCAGTTCTGATGCATTTGGTGGGTTTTATAAAATAAAAGAAAGAAATATTTTGTCTGTGGAGCACATAGGTTCATAGGTAGGTACTAGGCTATTGGGCCTAGGGCCTATATAAGCCTAGCCAAAAAGGTACCCTGGCTTTCACCACCCAAGAAAATAATTTTCCTGTGCCCCTGTTGAGCAGAGCCACAAAGGTGATCCACCGGGTGAATTTTCTATTTCCTATCCAATCATCAAGATTTTTCTTGAAGAGTGCTAATGAGGAGCTTTGTTTGATATAGAGAGGTAGTTTGTTCCAGAGTATGGGAAGTCTCTGGGACAGGAATCTATCCCACCAGCATGTTCTGTTTATTGTGGTGAAAAGGTTTTGGTCCCTAGAGCATGTAGCTCGGAGGGATTGGGATTTCTTTAAGTGGAGCATGTCCAACAGCTCTAGGTTTAACGTAGCTTTGTATGTTAGGCAGAGATCGCTTCTGAGTAGGCGATATGCGACACAGTAAAGCTGGAGTTTTTTGGAGTTGTTTGAGGCCGGTAATCCTCTTTATGAAGTATTTCTGCGGCCTTTCCAGTTGTTGTAGATGTCTTGTGAGGTACATACCAAAAGGTGCATTTGTACTCTATAATGGGTCTAATGAGTGACGAGAAGAGGGGAACAATGACCTCTTTTTTTTTCCTGGATGAGAAACCTTTTGTGATGAGGTGTGCCACATAGAAGGATTTCCTGACTACTGTGGCAATGTGATTATCAAAGGAGACTACTGTCCATCTGTGTCCCAAAGTCTCATCATACTTTCAGTGTTAAGTAGACTACCACCTATGTGGTAGCTCATAGGTACACAGTTTTTACCAAAGGGGATGACAATGCACTTTTTGGAATTGAGCTTGAGGCCATGGCTTTGACACCAGGCATCTGTCTCAGTGAGGCCCTTTTGTAGGATGTCCACATCGTTAGGAGTTTTGATTATGGCTCCTAGTTTGCAGTCATCTGCAAACTTCATTAGCCAAAGACCTTCTTTGTTAGCCTATACTTCAGAAAAGTAGATATTAAACAGGAGAGGACCCAGGACTGAACCCTGTGATACTCCACTTGTCACTGTTCTGAAGTCGGATTTGGAGTCTGATACTTTCACAGTGTGGGTTCTGTCAGTGAGCCAGTTGGCAACCCATCTTGTGACATAGGGATTTAGACCTAGTTTAGTGAGTTTTTCTATAATTTCAGAGTGGGGGATGGTATCAAAAGCCTTGGTGAGATCTAGATAGGCTGTGTGAACCACCTTACCCTCGTCTATGGCTTTGGTGACTGCTTCAAAGAAGTCTATCAGGTTTAGGAGACATGATTTGCCCTTTACAAAACCAAACTGGGTGTGGTCCAGAGTTTGGAGATTACCAATGTCTTTGTTTATAAGTTCCATGATGATATGTTCCATGGCCTTGCAGACCAAGTTTGTTAGGCTAATTGGGTGGCAGTTCCTGGGGTCCGTGGTGGCTCTTCCTTTGTGGAGTGGGATAACCATCACTGTGCGCCATTCAGTGGGTACAAAGCCTGAGGTGAGGCTATGATTGAACATGGTGCTTAGGTGGGGTGCCAGTTCATTCTGTAGTTCATGTAGAACGCAGCCTGGGAATCTTGTCAGGTCCCATGGATGCTGTGCTCTTGGATTTGGAGAGTGCAGTTCTTACCTGTGCAGCCGTGATTCTTCCGGTATGGAAATAGGCTCTTTAGGGGGTGAGAGGGGGGTAAAGTTAGCACTGAACCTATCTGCCAGGATGTTGGCAATATCAGTTGGTTCTGTATATTTAGTGCCACTGTGCTGTAACTCAGAGCAGATCTGAGTGTTGTCATTGAGATTCTTGACATGGCTTTAGAATGCTTTGTGGCTAGCTTTAGAATCACTGGCAATTTTGTTTTCGTAACTAGCTTTGGAGGATTTTATGAGGAATCTCAGCTTCTTACTGAGGCTGACCAGGGAGTTCCTCCAATCATGGGATTTTACTCTGTTTTGCAACAGTTTCTTTCTTCTGTTGTAGAGTTTGTTCATGGCAGGGGACCACCACATTGGCTTCCTGTTTTTGGAGGATAGCATGATCCACGTACTTGTGTAAGTGCTTATAAAGTGCATTTGTGTAGGATTCAGGAGTTGTACCTCTACTGTCCGTCTGCATGGGTGTCATGAAGTTTGCCACTTCTGTCTTAAGAAGCATGAAGTTTGCTTTGGAGACTTTTTTCTGGTGGTTTCCCTAATGAGGGGTGGGGGGGGGTGTTGATGTGTAGGGTGATTAGCTTGTGGTTGGATCTGACCAATGAGGAATTGACTTCTGGTGTAGAACACCGGTCGACCATGTTGGTAATGACCAAATCTAGGATATTGCTGCCCTTGGTGGGGTGTGGATAAGTTGATCCAAGGCATTGGAATTTATGAATTCCAGAAAACGTTGAGCAAAAGAGTTGGTACATGAGTAGTTTCCCCAGTTAATGGTGAGTAAATCACCCATTATTAGGGTGTTGGGTTGTACCCTAATATTTTCCAGTGTATCAAGAAATGAGGATTGTGAATCCTGGGGCATGGTGGCAGATCTGTAGCAAGTTACAATTTGGATTGCGGTCTTGACCAGAGTTAGTTGCACTTGGATAATCTCAGATGCATTATGCTGAGCAACTAGCCTGGAGGTGTGGATATCCTTAATGAATATGGACACGCCTCCGCCTTTAGTGTTTCTGTCCAGGTTAGGTGGCCGAAAGGTGTAGTATGAATTATAGCCTGGTAATGCAGGGATGCTTTCTGGAGCCTTGAACCAGGTCTCTGTCACTGCACAGATGTCGATGTTCTCTATTTTAAGGAGTGCCTCGAGTGAATGCATTTTGAGGTTTAGACTTCTAGCATTGAGTAGCATTAACCTCAGATTTTGCTTGCTTGTACCTGTTATGGTGATGAATTTGTCATTTGAACCTTGCCTAAAAAAGGCGCTATAGGGGTGGCAAGAGCCTTAGCCAGTATCCAGAATCCCAAGGGTGACAAGTGCAGGCCATCTCTGGCATCGGAGAGCTCCTCTATGCCTCTTTTCATATAGTCCCAGGGAGGTACATCTCAGATCATTCACACCAACATGGACAATGACAGAGTCATATTTGTGCCTGCTGTGGAGTGACCCGAGTGCGTGCATTATGTGGCGGATCCTGGCACCCGACAGGCAGTTGAAATAACTTTCTCCTTGTTTAGCCTGGTGAGTGGAACATCACTGTGCCTGACTAGAGTCACCTATGACTAGAGTGTTGTGTACATTGTTATGCCTTATGGACTATTGTTGAGTGGCACCCTGAGCTTGTGGGCTATGCGTCATTTGGTTTGTGTTAGGAGGTGGAGGTTGCTCTCTTTCTGCTTTGGAGGTCTCTGTTGCTTGAGCAGATTTTTATTGAGATCCTCTGTGAATGTAGGTGTGTGTTTTGTGTTTCTGTGTGTGTGTTTTGGTGGTATAGCTTTTGAGGGACTATGTGATAAGTGTGGTGTGGTGCAAGTGTTTACCTTCTCCTCTTGACTGTCTAGTCCACTCTTGGGTGAAGAGAGGTTTGCATCCAGTTTGACTATACAAGTGCATCTCTCACAGGTTGTAGTGTTGGGTGGTAGGAGGAGAAGGTTGTCTGTGTACATGATGCAATTGCTGCATTGCCCCAAGATGCCCAGATTCATCAGGTAGACCAGAGAAAACACTGCGAGCTGACCCTTAGACATGCCTGGATAGCTGCTTATTTATTAAGAACTAAAAACTGTTTTCCTCTAGACAAGTGAGGAAGGTTGAGTGCTGTAGTAATTTGTAGCTTATCTAGTGATTACAATGAGTTCTGAACAAGTGCTGAGCTTAAAGATACAGATTTAAGTGCTAAAACTAAAAAAACTGGCTAGTTCTAAGGGAAATTTTGAAGAGCAGATTTTATGGCGCTGGGAATAGTTTAAACCTAGCTAAGCAGCAATGCATAAAGTGTATTTTTGTTTAATATAACAGCAGCAAATGAGCAAACTGATTTAAACAAATTAACCAATTAACCAATAAAAAGCTAAAAACTGAGCCCCCTTCCAGCAGTCTTCGATCAGACAAGTTCTAACTGCACACTCCTGCCACTATGGTGCTGATGAACCTTCTCCAAAAAAGATGGCCTAGATTAGTGCTCAAATTATTATACAAACAAAGCTGGATTCAGCATGCCTGAATCTAGTCTATGCTACAGCAAACAAATTGCACCACTTTCAGAAAGAAACAGTTCAAATAAGCAGGCACAATAAGCCTTTAACCAGAAACTCCCAGCTCTGAAGGGCAGAATCTACCCTTTCCTCCCACAACAGTGTAGACCACACCTTCTTAATGTAAAATAACTGTCTCAAAGCCCACGTGCTTAAACCCGAACTAATACACTTTTAGAATAACAGACATTAAGCCTTCAATCAGCAACTCCCAACTTGCCCATGTGCTTAAACCAAAAGGCTTAGAATAACAGTCACAATTTAATCAGGCTGCTATCAAGTAGTAATAAATGCAACAGAATAAATACAACTGAGCACTTTTAAGAAGAGGCAAAAGCAATTTTTAAGTAAAGGGCAAGGAGAGAAGAAAGTTTCAGGGTTAAGAACCTAAGTGGGTTGGCCTTCTAATATGTTCTCTCTGTATTAGGTAGAGTGAACACCAGACTGGGAGGGGTGTCCCAGATCAAATTTACAGTAGGGGTGGGCAACTGCAAAGCCACTGAGCACAACACTACCACAAGAATAGGGTGGGGGGAACAGTTTCAGGACAGATGAGAAACAGAAAACAATGCCAGAAAATATATAAAATAATTCAGTGAGGCAAAAAAATAATTCAGTCAGGCAAAATTAAGACAATGCAGATCTCTAACCTATCAGCAATATATTTCCAGATTGTTTAAGAATCACACTTCAGCCATAACACCAGGAGTTTCCAACAGTGTATTCATGAATTTACAAACAGAAACTATTTTTAAATCAGCAAGCCTTGAAGCAATCATATAACACAAAAGCTGTTAGACCAGTTTTATAAACTTCACCACAGGAATAGTGGGGGAGCAGTTTCAGGACAGATGAAAAACAGAAATCAATGCCATAGAATATATAAAATAATTCAGTCAGGCAAAAAAATTATTCAGTCAGGCAAAATTAAGATAATGCAGAACTCTGAAAGGTTAATATGCCAAGAAACATACTTATCAATCAGCGATATATTTCCAGATTGTTTGAGAATCACACTTCAGCCAGAACACCGGGAGTTTCCATAGATTAGCATTCAGGAAAAGGGTTATCTGGAGAAGTCAGTATTAATGTACAAAATGACATCTATGTCAAATGTCTGTATGTTCTCAGAAAAATGTGAAAAGATTACCGTGCAATTGTTTTCTTTCCTGTGCGGTTCAAAATTAAACCGACTGAAAAGAGATATTCTGTATATGAATGAAAATGAGGGGAATTGGGGTTATTAAATTAAATTATTTATTTATTCTGCTTTTTAAGACTTGTATAGAGTATTAAAGTGGGTAAAAGAACAGAAGGAGAATTTAGTAACGAGAATGCTTAAATTTAAGTACAAATAAATTCTGGGAGATTATGACACTAAGAAAAACAAAAAAAGAATATCTAAATGAAATTAAAAATTATCAAGAAAAAATACTAACATGGAAAATAAAAACTGATGATGTAGAGAAAGATAAAAGGATGTTGTATAATAATGTAATGAAACAATATAATTATGTAAATCCAAGGGACATTTTACCAAAAGAAGTGATTAAAGCCATTAAAGTATGGCAAAAGTGTTGTGCCTAGATAGTACAGTGTCAGGATTTCTTATGGAGACTGGTAATAATAAGATACCAGTAAAGGGGAATGTGCCATATAAAAAGAACGCTGAAAGAGTTTGTTTAGTTGTAGGGAAGAGAGACCACAAAGCATGTTTTTGAAATGTTAAAAAGAATGTGTTTTGAAATGTAAAAAAGAATGTGTTTTGAAATGTTAAAAAGAATGTGTTTTGAAATGTAAAAATAATGTGTTTTGAAATGTTAAAAAGAATGTGTTTTGAAATGTAAAAAAGAATGCGTTTTGAAATGTAAAAAAGAATGCGTTTTGAAATGTTAAAAAGAATGTGTTTTGAAATGTAAAAAGAATGTGTTTTGAAATGTTAAAAAGAATGTGTTTTGAAATGTTAAAAAGAATGTGTTTTGAAATGTTAAAAAGAATGGTGAAAGGTGTGTAAAGAAATGTTTGTGAATATTAAAGAAAATATAGATATGAATACGATTATGTACAGATATAAGAATAAGAAGAAAGAATATGTAAGAAATGTAGATAATTTATGTAATATGAGTCATTTAGAATGAAAGACTGAATGACATTTTGTTTAATGGGAAATAGATTTTGGCAGATATAGTGGGAAAATTCATATTATGTTTGTGGAAGAAGGGGTCATGGTTAATTATGTAACAGAAGCAATCAGGATGGTATAAGAAAAAATAACTAGTAAAAAAAAATATATATAAATGTATATATATATATATATATATATATATATATATATATATATATATACATATATATATGTGTGTATATGTGTGCTGGTACATATGTACATTTTGTAAATAATGTATTTTTTTTTTATCTTATGTTAAAAAAGACCCCACTCTTTTTGATGCGTGCTGTGGGACCTTTTATATCCACTTAAGCTACCACCAACTCAGACAGATGGGATCTTGGTTTAACATCTCATCCAAAGGACAATGCACTCACTCAGGATTGCAGCACTGCAATCCATCTACCTGGTATGGGAAGAGAATCCAAAGTCGTGTGCACCAAAAGCAAGTGTGCTACTTATTGTGTCATTGACAGGCATCTTCCTTTCCATACACAAACAAGAAGCAGAAGCAGTATTATTCTAGTCAAACACTGTAGAGTCAGAAAAAGCAGCAGCAAATGCCAAATCAGGAAAAAACATAAAGAAGTGCTATGCCAGGAGCTGGACATCACACTAAGCTTTTCCTGTAAGGGTTTTTCCAATCCTTTCATGTTAATAATCATCTGGGAGTGAGTAGGAAATAAAGAAGCCAATGAACATTATAAATTAGAAGGATCAAGTCAACATGCAAAATGGCTTTATAAAATAGTATAGTGGTTTGTCAGAAGCTATGACCAAATGCATAAATGCAAAAGTAGCAAAAATCAAATAAATCAGTAATTACCAAACACAAAATCTATGACCACCCCCCCCCCAAAAAAAAAAAAAAAACAGACTATATAAGTTAGAAATTTGCTAAAACTTGCTTATAACCAAACCATATGAGCACAAACAGAACAAAACTAGGCTAGCTGGCCTACAATGGCTTGGATGTCAGATTGAATTACAAGGGCATCCTGACACATCTTCACTTTCAAGGATTAGACGGAGGACTGCCTACAATTCAAGGTTTTTGATGTTTAGTCACTTCCCCAGGAGCAAACACATAGCTTGAACCATGCCAGAATCAGGATGACCTTCCAAGTACATCAACAAAGCATTCAGCATCAAGAGTTTGGACAAGTTAAATTGTATGCATGGGGATTCCACCTGAAAACTGCTGTGAATCATCCACAAAAAATATGTGTGTGTGTGTGTAGTGGCTCTGTAACCACTCACATTCAGCTGTAAATCCTGAATCTGTGCCATTTAGACTGTAGCAACCATTGATTCCAGATGTCACAAAGTCTGGGCCCAGACTCAGTACTGCATTCTCACCAAGCCTGCAAAGGTCAAGACACCTTGGAGCCTTTTCTGTAGGCATTAATACCCAGCAATACAAGATGGTCAGCTTTGCTTCTATAGCTCACTTCCTCCACAGCATGTCAGAATTGCTGGCTATTAACTTTTTCTACAAGATTTAATGGTGCAACCAGAGCCGTTTCTACACAAATAATTTCCGAAAATTATTGTTCAAACAAATGTTCATGGGTTCATAGGTGCATACTAGGCTAAATACCACTTGGGCCCTTGTAAGCCTAGCCATGCAACACAATTGTGACCCATACATTAGCAATTCATTGGTCCAATAGGGATAGGGATCCTGTTCCACAGAATGGGAATTCTCTGATAAACATCTCTCTCTCCCCAACATGTCCTATTTATGTCACAAGCAAAATTTAGGTGTTTTAATCAAGAAGCTCTGATGCAGTCTGTTTTGTAGATGTGCAAAAGGTTCATCATAACAGGTTCCAGGGATGTCTTGTATACAAGGCAAAGATCACCACTCAGAAGTCTCAATGATACCGAGTAAAGAAGCAGGGCTTTCAGATGATCTGCACAGGACATTGTGTTTACTCCCTGTATTCATTTTGTAAGGAACTTTTGCCAGCATTCCATTTGCCACTCATGTACATTCCGAAGGAGGCATTACACTCTGTGATGCATCTGATGTGGACTGAGTACAGTGACCTCTCTGGAACTAGACAGCATGCCCTTGCATATATGTTGAGAAACATAGAAGGATGTCCTTACTACCTTGGGCACATGTTCATTAAATGCCAGACAACTATCTATAGGAGTTCTCAGATCCTTGACTAATGAATCAACTTTGTTTTATTGATGATGAATTTACCTGAAGTGACCAACTTCCTAAAAGGTACTATAATGTATTTCTTGGTACTGAGTTTTAAACCATGGCTTTGTCACCAAATAGTTGCTTATGTTAGACCTTCCTGAATGGTATTCCTATCTTAGGGGAATTCAATTATTGCTCCCAGTTTGCAATCATCTGCTAACTTGGTTACCAAAAGACCTTTGACATCCAAGAAGTAGATGCCAAAGAGAATTGGGCTAGCACAGAGCTCTGGTGGACTCTACTGGTGAATGGTCTCTTTGTGGAGATGGCTTCACTGATTCAATCATCCTTGGTCCTATCAGTGAGACAGACAGCTATCCAGCATGTTATAGCCAGCTCAATAAGTTGGTTGACAATGCCCAACTAATGTATTCTCTCAAATGCTTTAGCCAGATCTAACTAGACAAGTATGAACTGTTTTCCCCTTATTCATTGACTTAGTGACCTTTCAAAGAAGTCCACCATATTTTTTGGCAATGCCAAACTGGGATGGATCCAGTGTCTGAATGCCTACTATGTACTTGGTAATAATTTCCATGGCTTTGCAAATAAGACTAGTCAAACTAATGGGTCTGTAGTTTCCAGGATCTGTTGAAGGTCCTTCTTATGAAAGGGACAGAGCATCACAGTTCTCCACTCATGTGACACAAAGCCTGTTTTAAGACTATAGTTAAAGAATGACTCCAGGGGTTCTAATAAGTCATATTTTAGACCATTCAGAAGGCATCCTGGGATGTTATTGGGGCCCGTTGAGATAGCGTTCTTAGCTTGAGCGCAGCCAGTACATGCCCCTAGTTATAGTTGGAGAGGTTACGTTTAAGGGGTATTTTTTGTGAGATGGTTAGGGAGAGAGAGGGGGAAAAGTTGGAACTGAATTTGTCCACTAACAGGACACTATATCATCAAGCTCGATGAATGTGGCACCATTAACCACCACTTCAGTACGTTGGTGTGTGCTGCCCATGAGCTTTCTGACAGAGCTGTCTTTTATCTGAGAGGCTATCTTAACCTGAAAATGGGCTTTACTTGACCTAATTAGCCATTTTAGTTGCCTATTTAGTTTGATTACAAAGTTTTAATTTTTATGACAATTACCCTTCCTGTTTTTGCCATATTTATTTTCCTTTTGTTATATATCCAGTTTAATTTGGGATGTTACCAGGGCAGTTTGTTTCAGGGGCCAGGCATGGGCTTACTTTTGGCAGTATCTATGCAACCATTGACATGGTTGTAAAGAGTTTCTGAGAGCAATTTACCATAGGCTGCTGTGTTCTCAGGGTTTGGAGGGGAACTGAGTTTTGATAAACCATCACTTAATAAAAGGCCATTTGCCTTGGAATAGTTCCTATTACTGATATTTATTGGATGACGGGGTTGATTTTGATTTTAAAGGAGACGGCTTTAATATCTGACCTTACCAGAGAGACCAAGATATTTGGGGGTGGGGTCCATATTTGTGAGCACAAGGTACAGTATGTTGGAAGTTTTTAGTGAATGTATTCACTTTTTTGTTAACTGTGTTTTTATTTATGAAGTCCAGGAAACATTGTGCCTGTAGACTTCAGGCCATGTAGGACTCCCAGTCTATAGAACAGTAATTAAAGTCTGCCAAAAGTAGGGTGTTAGGTTGGATGGTAAGTGTCTCCAGTAGGTCCAAGTATGCATTGTGAACTTCTTGGGATATGGAGGGTGACTTTTAGCTTGCTAGGATATGTTCTTCTTCGCCACAGCAGAACAGTCTGCAGAACAATTATGGGATTTTATCTATGGTGCTATGCATTTAGGGGAACTCCAGCATGACATCCTGTATGACCACCATAAAATATGCTTGTTATTGATGTATATTGAGACATCTCCACCTTTAGCCCTTGTCTGTGCAGCCACTGGTCCTAAAGTGTGAAAGGCACTGAAACCATGCACTGCTGGGGTACTCTCTGCCTCTTTAAACCATGTCTCAGTAACTGCACAGATGTCTATATTCTTGAGTGTGAGGAAGGTTTGGGGGAAATACATATTTTAATTTAGGCTCCTAGCATTGAGCAGTAACACCCTTAGGGTGAGGTGGGTGTTGTGGCAATGGTTTTAACAAAATGATGTCCACTGATATTCAAGAGCCTCCTTTGTCATTGCATAAGTACACCTCTTGCATACTGTATTGGCTTCTTTAAGGATTAAGTGGTTGACATTAAACATGAGACAATTCCTACATTGTCTCAAGATGCACCTATTCACCAAGTTAGCTACAGAGAAGTTAGAAAATTACATAACCATAATGTCCAGTCCTTTGATGGGTGAGCTACAAGGAGGTGCTGTATTGAAGTTAGAAGTCTATTAAGAGTGCTTTGTTCCTGCAGGCTAATAATGGGTGTTTATTGGGCCAGGTTTTGTTAAATAGTGCTAATTGCCATTTACTTTAATGTTTATAAAATGCTGAATTCTACTAAATCTGTTGGTATTGCCACCCAATGCCCAACTAGTTGTTCTAAGTTTGTCAGCATGCAAAGTATTTGCTCTCTATTGTTGTTTTACAGAGTATGGTTTTATGGACAGTTCTACAGGGAAAATTTGCTTTCTAGCTGTTTGTTAATGTAGCGGGCACCACTAACCCACAGAAATGTGCAAAACGTATAGCAGCACAGAAAAAAAAAAACTAACAAATGAGCCCTGTGGCCAATAAAATAACCACACTATGAGTCCTTTTGTGTATTCCCCAATTCAGACAGACCAGGCAAACATCACCTGCCACAAGATGAATAAACCCTGTCCTGCTAATGTAAAACATGGTAGAAAAGACTCACAAGTGCAATGCTACCATAAACCAATTAAACAGCTAGCTAGAAATCATTTGCTGAAAGCAATTTCAAGACAGTCTTACAGCAAAAACAGTATCAGGAAGTGCACCTGTTTTTATAAAAAATACAGTGAAATGCACATGTAAAAGCAGGAAACAGCAGTGATCACTCAAAATAAATGAATCAAGTGCGGTTTAGCTATCAAAGGTACTTAACTTTGCCTAGGTAGCATTGGATACAAGTAAAACACTTCTGGAATGCACGCTAGGACTCTAAGCTTTGCTGAACTCTAGCAAAATGAGCAGGGCAATGTGTAGTAGAGGAGGTTTACCCAAGGGCAATACTGTTTAGCTGGGTGGTCACTCAGTATTATAGATCTATGGAAAACAATGGGTTGAAAGAGTACATTCATAGCTTACACAACAGCAAATAGCAATGAAAGAGCAGATGGACTTTGGAAATCAGATTACCATAAGAGGTGGAGGCCAGAGACACAGCCATATAAAACCATCATAGTAAAAGGGTAGATAGGTTGGGAAAATTTTCAATCAGGCTAGTTACAGAGGATGCTACTTAGAGAGGCATCCAATCAAATAAAAGTCCAGTGATGGAGCTCTTTCAGAAACTTTAGCTTAATGTGTTAGTGGGAGATGGGGCACACACAGAATGCAACTTTAAGCAGGTAAATATGCAGAATGTAAAAGCACTGTAGCACAAACTGGAGCAGAGACAATTCTCTCACTATTGAACTTCTGCTACAGTTTAAGGCACCAGACTATGCAGAAATCAACATTGTTTATGGAAAAAATGCAGTAAATGACTAAGGCACAAATATGGGAGTAGTAAACAGTCCTGCCACAACTGCAAATTAAACTAAAATATCATAGTCCAGCAGTGTTTAAAATACAAATGGATAGCTTTTGCGAGTAATTCGACTTGTGGAAACAGAAGTGCAGAGTACTGTAGAAACACAATCTTCCTACAACTGCAAATCTCCAAATTAAAATACAAGACTGAGGTCCTAGAACAAACTGAAAAAATGGAAACAGATAACTTTTTTTAGCCAAAACAATGAAAAGCAGAAAATTCATAGTATCATCACGCACAGGTCACTATAAGGGCAATTTAAATGTTTGTTTGTTTCTTTCGGCTTTTCCCGGTTAGGGGTCGCCACAGCGGAACTCCGGTCCGCTAATGATTGGCAGTAGATTTTGACGTGCTGGCTTGCCGGGCCTAACGCTCAACCTTCAATGAAGGAACGCCCATTCACGCATGTCGCCACACAGAAGACGCTCTGAGAATCGAACGGGCAACGTCTGTGAGGCGACAACGCTACCGCAGCACCACCACCGCAGTATACAAGGGCAATTTAAATATTTAAGCAAAACTGAAATAATTTTTTTTTTATGAAAAACTAGTAATAACTCTTGAATTGTAATATATATATATATATATATAGAGAGAGAGAGAGAGAGTCAGTGTATTTTTATTAACAAATTACAATATGATGGCAACCATACAAGCTGAACACCTACTATCAAACAAAACATTTGTTCACCTAGATATCAGCCTCCAAATGAGACACTACTCAGTAGCTTGCCATATTCACAAAATGAAACGTTAATATAAATATGAAAAGCAGCGTACTTTGGTTAATGTTCTATGTGAATAAACTGCTGTCTCTCCACAGCTGGACTTGATACAAGTCATGCACTTGTGGCATATTTGCCTGGAGTGATGCTAGCTCTCAGATGATACCTTTCAAGACTGCTCAAGCATCATCGAGCTCTCATTAATCCTGGTAATAAGATAATAGTATACTTACGAACTTCAGCATCTTTACTGCCTTCATCCAGAACAATATTGCTTGATGTGAATTTACTGATTTTTTTTTCTCACATGCTAACCACTGCTGTGAGCAGTACGCAACAAATTTACTCAATATGTGACTTTTCACCAGGAATGCTGAAAAAATGTATGCCCATTGTCTTAACCATTGCTATAAACAAGTGCTATTATTCACATTCCTAGTGGCTCAAAATACATGCAATTTGATGCCAGTTTCTTTCACCCATTCTTATGTGTAATTAAATACCAGTTACTCATACATACATGTGTGTGTGTGTGTGTGTGTGTGTGTGTGTGTGTGTGTGTGTGTGTGTGTGTGTGTGTGTGTGTGTGTGTGTGTGTGTGTGTACACACGTGTGTCTGCCTGTCAGTTAAAATTTAATGCAAACATGATAAGATTAAAGTACAGGTACAAATTTTTATTTTTATTTCAGTTAATGTCAGAGAATTAAAACCCATGCCACCCTGTATGTTTTAAGTATCTATTTTTGATCTGGATAAGAAGTATCACAGTCTAGAATATCTCTGTCCTCATGATTACCAATAAAAATATTCTACCTGTGACAACCATTCATATAAACAAATGTTATATTTTTTTTCAGTCAGCCCATAACAAATCAATTATTCCTATTTTTGTCCACTCTCCATCTTAATTATGACCTGAAGCAGTTGTCTCATTGTGATTTGCTCAATGACACATTGATGAAAATACATTAAAACAGCTTATTTCCTAATCTGTCCAAAGAAATAATTACTGGGATTCAGAAAGGTATGCGATCAGCTTTAAGCCCTAAAAAGAGCAGATGACCATTGGAGGCAGCCCTTTCTAATTCAGGAACAGGCTCATTGGAGTGCTTCTATATTGTCAATAGAATCACTGCAGTGGGCCATCTCTTCAGGCATGCTAAATGCTGAAGAGGTATTCCAGGGGAGTGGCCAAAATGCTGCTTTCCCCACTGAAGTCAGTGGGGAGAATGCATAAACAGAAGGATCAGGTAAGTGTCTGTGGAGACAAAGTTGAGGAGTGAGAGTGTACGTTTGTGTGTAGCAGCATCTGTGTGTGGTTGTAGAGGTATTAGTGGTCTACGGTGTGTGTGTGTGTGTGTGTGTGTGTGTGTGTGTGTGTGTGTGTGTGTGTGTGTGTGTGTGTGTAAATGGCTGAATGGGTGAGTATGCCCATGACTGCATTCAGGCGAGTGGTGTGTGTGTGTGTCTCATATACAGTGAGTATTTGTATATGTGAGACTGTCTCTGAGTGTGCGTGTATGGGGTGGCTGCCATATCTCTCAAGTCCCCTAACACTAACAGGTAAAGCCTGCAATAATTGGAGGAAACAAGACATCAGGGAAACTTGTTTTAGTTATTAATATACGTCACTTAAAAAGTTAAAAAAACAACAGAGTTGTATAACAAAGCATTTTCTGAATAATAAGAAGAATGAAACTCTAATGTCTGCCATTACTGACTGTAATCATTGATGATTTACAAGGTTGGTCAAGCAGGATGACTCACTTAAGCAACTCCATGTCCAGATGATCATTGGCAAAATCCCCCATCATATCATCACTAGCTACAAGTCCCCATCCATCAACCATGAAAACCACTCAGCATACCTGAAGTTACTAGAATCACTTACCATTTGGCCCAACACACTACTCATGATTGAATTTAACTACCCCCCCCCCCCCCATAAACTGGGAAACATATGCAACCACTAATATGCAGGCTTAGAGATTCCTGAACCTTGTCAATGCAAATGCTCTGGAACAGCTGGTCTGCACTCTCACTAGGGACTCAATTATCTTTGGCACAGTACTCACAAACAATGAGGAGCATTGCACCCCAGTGTAATGTCCTCATTTGTAAGATTAGATTAGAAATCAGTCTCCTTTGAAATAAATGTAATGGTAGAACCCCCATCAAACCTAAAACTCTAAAGAATTTTTCCAAGGCAAATTACCTTCTATTAAGTGGTAGCATAGGTAATTTTAAAGCTCCCCCTTACCCAAAGAACACAAAGGCCTCTGCAGAAGTATACAAGAATGCCCTGTATAACTACTTAAACAACTACATACAAATGGCAGTACCTGACCGAATTATACCCAAGCCTAGCTGGAAACACAAGCCACCCTGGTGGACACCTGGCGTAAATAGACTATACAACAGGAGGGAGAAATTCATGTCTAGAATTAAGTGGGAAGGTGCATAACAGAGAAAAAAAATTCCTTCATTAGTATCAACAGGCTAATCGGAGAACTACTCAAGTCTTCAAAAGCTAAATATGAGGCTTAAAATATGTCAGAAATATCAAGGGAAACACTCAACAATGTAATGAGTTGGCTGTAGATAGCACTACCTATACTCAGCCAGAAGAAACAGGAAACCTGCTGCCCAATAAATTTGCTCAAATTTTACTCCATCATCAGCTCCATTCACCCCACCCATGAAATGCCTTCTACTATTCCTTTGCCTTTTATTACAAAAGAACAGGTTAGCACTGCACTCTCAAAAGTAGAAACACAGCATCAATGGACCCTGATGGAATCCCAGGGTGCTGATTAAATAGCTTAAACATTACATAGTAGCCCCACTTGGATCTCTATTTAACCACAGTCTCTGGACTGGCTTTAAGTTCAGGACAGCAACAGTCACCCCTCTTCACAAGGGGGGACCCTCAACTGACCTAGGAAACTACTGACCCATAAATCTGACCAGCTTCATATGCAAGTGCATGGAAAGGATAATCATGGACATAATTAACAACAACACAGGAGATTTACAGACACTGGACCCAACCCAGTTTGGCTTTGACAAGGGCACATCCTGCCTGCTCAATCTGGTGGACTTCTTGGAGAAAGTCACCAAGGCCATGGATGAGGGTAACGCAGTGCATACTGCCTACATTGACCTGGCCAAGGCATTTGACACAATACCCTACTCAGATATTGTAGATTAACTCACAAAATAGGGCATAAATCTCTACATCACCACATGGATAGCCAAATGGCTCACAGATAGGACACATGTTGTTACAGTGTGGGAATCCACATCTAGCAAGAGGCCAGTCACCAGCTGAGTACCACGGGCTCAGTGCTGCGCCCCTTCCTGTCTGGAATGTACTTCTCAGATGTCAAGGTAAAAGTAGATAGCCTTTTGGCTGATCAGGTTAGCTGATGCAAGTTGGAGGCAATCACTGACTCCACAAACAATGTTAATATCTTACGGAAAGGTCTGACACAGACTAAAGATTGCTGTCAGTGTCATGGCTTCAAACTAAATGTGAAGAAGTGCATAATAATACCCTTTTTAGAAATCAAATACCCTTGTGAATTACAACATTGATAGCACCCACCTAAGAGTGGACCCAATGGCAAGAGATGTGGGTACTCAGATAGATAGTAATCTGAACTTTGACTACCGTGTGTCCATACTGGTGAAGAAATCCTTCTATGTGGCTCAGTTTATAAGTAATGACATGGCATCCAGATCTAATGATGTCATAGTACTACTGTACTCTGCCCTCATCTGACCAATAAGAGTACAAGGCACCTTTTGCCATGCCAGGCACCTATGACAGTTGGAGCATCCTCAGAGGTTTCTCAGCAAAAAGATAAACGGTATAACAAACATGTCATATGTGGACCAATTAAAAGCCCTATCACTGTATTCAGTTTTTGATGGTTTTGAAAAAGTCTGGAACTAGATCAGACAAAAGCACTTAATCTTAATTTCTCAACTGGATATTTATGCAATGGATGGTTTTATTTTACTGATTTTATGTGCCACTACAACAACTGCTTGGTGGAGTTTTGGGACTTTGCTGCATGTGTTTTCAATTGAATTGCTGAGTGAAGTTTTGGTCTGGTTTGTGCTTCTGGGTGCTGAGTCAGTTGCAGGAGTGTTTTTGTGTTACTAGTGGATTTTACACTCCTGCACGCTCTCTTTTTACTCCTACTGATTTCTAAGGAGTGATCTGTGCCTGACTTACAAGGCAGTCTTTGACCCAGCCTTGATGGAAATTTTAATTATATGCAAAACTAACTGCACGAGGGTTACTCGCACCAAACATGTGAACCTGATCTCTGGCATGACCATAACATGCTGGAGAGATGGATATGTGTTCCTGAGATTGCCCATCCTCTGGAATAGGCTTCCTATTCACATGAAGCACAGTCCTTCCCTGACAATCTTCAAGTGCAATCTGGACCAGTGGATGGAAAATCACAAATTCACTCTGCGGGTGATGCCAATGTCCATTATGGACAGAGGCAATCTGTAAAAATAATCAAAACCGTTCTTGTGGACCCTTGTTATATTCCCCTAGGGAAAGAAAATTGGGTAAAACTAGCTAGGCTTGTAAGGTGTCTTGACCCATTAGCCTAGTAATATCTTATGAACCTATGAACAGGGGATAGGGCAAATATAAGAGGCTAAATTAGGGAAGTTCTATAAAATCAAGAACAGTGGAGAGTTTCAGGTGTGTGTGTGTGTGTGTGTGTGTGTGTGTGTGTGTGTGTGTGTGTGTGTTTCAATGTGTGCAATTATGTGTGGGAGAGTGAACAAAATGGGTGCCTGGTGCCTATGCTGTGATGCATAGTCTGCCCGAGTTGATTATTACCATCAAACTGCTGATCACCACAAAATTCAGAGACATGCAAATTAGCTGATAATGAGGTCTTTATCCATTGCAGGTAAAAACGACGCTGAACTGAATTTCCTGCAGACATATAAACTAGCCCTTTTTGCTGCAGCAGTTTATGTAAGAACAAAAAAAGTTCTCTGAATCCCAGCTAATGTGTTTTATTTATTTATGTATGCATATTTTTGTTACTAGGTTGTCCAACTGGGTCATGAGTCTGTTTTATGGGAGGCCCAGGCAGCCATATTCCATAAGGATGCAGTTCCACATCCACAACTCAAGCTTCCATCTTATGTTTACATTACCTAGGCTTTCAACTCATACCCTGGCACAGGATGAACTGACAGACCCCCTCACTTCTGGATCGGCTGACCCTGAGGACAGATGACTGTAGAGACTGCTTCCTGGAACATGGACAGTCAGAACAGAGACACAGACCATCATTTGGGGACTGGCTAGCTCTTACACCCCTAGAACACTCACCACAGAGCACCTGTTATTGTGTGCCTCCTATGGCCCCCTCATCATTCCCTGTGAGCTCAGTACCTGCAAAACCTGAGTAGTAAAATAGTCCATTTTTAGTATATCTGAAATTTCACCTACATCATTTATTTGCCATAACAAAATCACCTCTAGCAGGTACTCGTGCCTGTGATTAAAAACAGTTAATTAAAGTGAACTGTTCTGCATCATTCTGACATGCAGGACTTAAACAGAATAGACAGTCACATTTTCTGCTGATCTACTTTGTTGATTAAAATCTAGACTAACATTAACTTTAAAGCAAAAGTGAATGTTGTGAATACACTTCACCAGCCATCACCAGAAACCTTAACTCACCTTGACAGATTTCCTACTTTCATAATTATTCTGCTGCACTCCATCACAAAGATGATCTGT
This sequence comes from Protopterus annectens, assembly GCF_019279795.1. Classification (NCBI taxonomy): domain Eukaryota; kingdom Metazoa; phylum Chordata; order Ceratodontiformes; family Protopteridae; genus Protopterus; species Protopterus annectens. The sequence goes on from NC_056729.1 coordinate 1,248,721,204, forward strand.
GCTGTGATCTGATACAAATGCATTTAACATTTTGCTTTAAAGTGCTGCTACCAGCTGAGATGAAAGTGTTCCACAAATAAAGCAATAAAGCACATTTCAAGAAAAAAAGACTTAAAAAAATGGAAAATATATACCTGATTATATTCTAAGTCATACTGTTGATCTATAAATAATACAGAGCACCCACCTAACATGCAGATGCATGTGGAGAAAGTTTAAATAGAGCTCACCATGTAGGTTTGCAGTCACCTGACACAAACAGATTTAATTCATTTTATGTAAATGGACAAGGGCCAGCGGCTCTGTCTCCCTCCCCATTTAATTAAAACCGGAAAGAGGTTTGCTACGTTAATGGAGAATTGATTCCTCAGTGCATGGTTTATACACTGCTGTGTTGCTGGTTTTTTTTTAACTATTAAAAAAATAAGACAAGAACATGCATTACATCTTCAGTAAAGTCAATTAACAATACTCCTTCACTGAGAGTTTGAAAAGAACTAGTTCTGTGCCAACTCTGGTCTCAGTTTAAATAAAATTTAGTTTTGATAAAAGTGACTCTGTTTTGTCTTGGATGAAGAATCAGCATCTTTGTTCAGCTTCTAGCATGCATCAAACTTGGCTAATTATGCCCTCTATATAAAAACACTTGGGGAGACTTAACCCTCAGGTGTTTTTTTTTTTTTTTTTTTTAATTTAGTACATAAAACTGCAGGTGTCAGTAATTAACAAGCCAAAATGTATACTATTCACCTTTGTGACCAAACAGACCATGAGTTTTAATCTCAAAAATATTATGCAAGGTAATGCTTAGACCTCACCAACATGACATACAAATGACAAGTTAAGTTGTATTAATGAGGTACCAGCTTTTATTTAAAATATTAAACCAAGAACCTTTCTATATAACACCAGCATCTCAGTCAGAACTCATATTATTGCCTGGAACTTAACTGAAGCAATACCAGACAGACTTTCCAAAAGAATCATTGGATATCTGTATGACCTACCTCTTACAACATACTCAAAACAGTACATTTCTGGCAAGCAAATGAAAAACAAATGTACAAAAGCTGCAGAATAGGAGTCTATGCATTCTTATTTTCCAGAGGTTCACTAGATGAAGTCAGGAATGTGTCGCACTGCTTGGTTCTTGGTTGGGGTGCCTTCTATATGGAGTCTTCATGCCCTCCCTGTATTCATGTGGGTTTAATCTGGTGCTCTGGTTTACTTCCGTATCATAAAGACATGCTGCAGGTGAACTGCTGATGCTCCAAATTGCTCCAGTGTGTGTATGTGTGTCCGTCCAATGGCATACTAGTATCCTTCATAGGACTATTTGTCTGCCTTGCTTCCAATGAGTGCCAGGATAGGCCCCAGCTCTCTTGACCCTAAACTGGAAAAAGGGGGTAATTACATAATAAATGAATTCATTTTATAAATATATTAGATTGTGAAAATGCACTTAATCATAAATCTCTGCAGAAGAAATTCCTTTCTTCCCCATGTGCTGTAATGTTAGAGTTGATTATATTAGTAAAGTGTATACATGGTGTAGCTCTCTAAATGTGGTAGGGGCTAAAACTAGTTGCTTGAATTTTCTTGCAAACTTTTTGTGCTTGATCTCATGTAGAATTTGAAATACTTTTTTTTAAGTCTTTTAGTATTAACATATCAACATATATATGTGGTGGAAGAATATGATTACTAAGTTGCTTAAAAAAAACTATACAGTACTTTGAAGGATAATTATTAAATGCTGACATGAGAGGTATGTGATGGGCTAGCACATAATCCAGGATTAGTTTGTCTGCCCTGCACTTATTGAGAGCTAGAAAAGGATCTTGCCCCCCCCCCCCCTCTGAAATGAATTAATTGGGTAAATGGAGAATGAATGAATAATATGGCTGGTTCATAAAAAGTTACATGTCAGATTTACTGTGGCTCCCAGCTGTAAAGAAAACTAACTTTGTCACCAAAGTTCCCATATCACCAGCCACCTTTATAAGAAATGGCATACAGGTGAAAGGTTATTTTTAACGTTATTCATCATTAGACCAGCGAATGGTCCACCACTGGATCCACACTTATCTGTAAGGCACATTTTAAAAGCTGACTTGACCTTCTTTTTGGCATTAGACTTTTACTGTGAACTCAGTCTTACAGATGGCAGTTCTCAGCAAACCATAACCCCGCTACTTTTATTATAACTCCTAATGGATTTCTTAAGGAAAGTCAGCATCTTCTACTGACTGCATCTTCAGGATCCATTCCAGGCTGCTGCAAAGAACTTGTGAAAACTGATCCATGTGAACACAGACAGGCTGTGACACAAGACATGAAGGAAACTTTTGCTCTTTCCAGTTTTCTCATTCTTGCAATAAAAAAAATCATAATAATAATAATACTGTTTCCTTAAGTTAAGATTCATTCTTCATAACTATGATTATTGTAGCAGATGAAATCTTCAGTTAAACCTCATCAGATGCAGGCACACGGACAAGCCCAAAGACAATTAGTCCTTCTGGTAACTGCAGATAGCTCAGAAGGATGGTATATTATTTAACAGGCCCACAACTGAAGTTATTTACATCTTGATCTACAGATTTTCAGTACGGTGAAACATATGCTTTTTATATCCGCAGATTGCCCATGCTATACAATGAATAAAAACAATTTAGCTGATACAAAGCACTGGCAGATCATACAGATTGATAAATATTTGGTTAAAAAAGTGGCTATTAACAGAGTTGTATAGCATAACAACTTCTTAGAAGCAGATACAGACCTTTTGCATTCTCTTTGGGTTTAAGCAGTTTCTCTTTTTTTAACTGTGCTGTTTTCTCTGTTAATTCCTCAGTTCCTTCCACCATAAAGGATGGCCCCTGAGAGTCCAGTGAGTGACAGTCACAGATTCTACCCAAAGAACAACATGCTTAGGATTTGTTTCTTCTTGAAAACCAAAGGGGCACAAATGCAATACCCAAATGTGTCATCATCGTCAGCCCCCTTTCTCTTATTATTTCTACATGGGGTCGGAATATCGTGTTAACTGTTGCTAACTCTCTCAATTCAGTGCCACACTCCTGCCTTCTTCAACATTCATGCCTGTCGCATATCTTCTTTCACACAATCCATCCACCTCTTTGCTGGACGTCCTTGCTTCCTGTTACCTTCTTCCCGTCTGTCCCAAATCTTCCTCACCAGATTGTCTTCTGCTTTTCTGCATGTGTCCAAACCACCATAATCTGTTCTCTTCGATTTTTTTCTGCAATTGGAGCTACTTTGGCTTCTGCTCTTATGTCCTTATTTCTTTATCTGTCCCACAGTGTGCATTCCTACCACCCTTCTTGGGTATTTCATTTCCATCACCTCTAGCTTCTTCAACTGTTCTGCCTTTACTGCCCAGGTTTCTGTACTGTACAGTAGTACTGGTCGCACCACTGTCTTATACAACTTACTTTTCAGCTTCTTCGGCGTTCTTCTCTGATGACTATACCTGACACTAGGATCATAAAATTACAAACTTGGAATGGGAACTGCAGAGTCATGAAACCATCAAGAAGATGTAATAAATTTTACTGGACTATCATGATAACTGTTAAAAAAAAAAAAAAAAAAAAAAAAAATCTTTCCAAATATTAATACATTCTTTACCGAATAATATGTCATTCAGTGTAAATGTTATGCAGGGTGGCACACCTTTGTGTGTTATCTGCTGTAAGAATCAAAGGGAATGTATTACATAAGTACACATTTATTTTCTGTAACTGAGTATTAGCTCAGGTACCAGCCTACTGGCATACATGCACCCTCAGTAAGGTTTTTTAGAATAAGCATGGTTTGTCCAGAAAGATGTCCTGCATGAAGTGATAAGTGCCAAGTTGCCAACCCTTAACTCCAGAGATATAACTCACAGTCACAGAGAGAGGCTGAGATAAGGAAGATATGACATCATCATTTTTCAAAAGCAGGCACATGAAAGTTGCCACCACGGCACACTGGCACTATCAGATGTGGTAAGGGACAAAAATACCCAACATTAAAAGTATACTGCCATGTTTGCAAGTATTTATTTTATTTGCTGACCATGATAGAACAGTGATCCACAGATCATTTTTAGGTTCAGCCTTGGCCTAAAAGCAACCAATTGAAATCATACATTTAAGAAGGACATTTGTTATAACAGAGAGGTAAATAAAAGTCAACTATCAAGTAAAAACAAAAAAAACGGATCGCAATGAATAAAATCCAAATAAACTTTAATAGAAACTCAAAATAAAATGTTAAAAATCAAACTGGTAAGTGCATTCATTCTTTTAACAGAACTTCATCAGACCAAGTTGTAAGTACTCATTCATCTATTATATAATCTCAAAGTCACATGACTAATTAAAATACATTTAATACATTAAACCTTTCTTCTTCAATACAACTTTAAAATTTTCTCTATCATTCATCCCAGGAAAAGCACATGCGTTCAATTTAATCTGTCAAGAGTACTCTTTCCAATCCAGCTCATCTTCTGCTTCACCTTTACATACATAATTATTAATGTGATCAATCACAGAAAATTTTAAATTTACATTTGTCAAACTGCCCAAATGTTTTTCACAAGCATGCTTTGCTAGCACATTACTCATGTCTGCGTTTTCAACAGCTCTTAGATGTTCATAAATTCATTCATGAAATTCCCTTGTGGTTCTTCTAATATAAAAAGCTGGACACAGCCCACATAAAACAATATATACAAAATATTTTAATTTGCAGTTATATTTATCTTGCAGCCTTATTACAAATTCTCTTGCTGCCAACCAAATTTTACTATCCACTATAATACGGTCTCAAAAATTGCAGTTTTTACATTGAAACATACAGTTTACATTTGCTGTTAATGCTTTTTATTATTGCTTTTATAAAAGTATTCTTTCAAAATTTTCCCGCACTTCCACTTATTTTTCACTATCTTTTAAATACTTTTCTCATCCAGGGAATTTTCAAAAAAAAAAAAGCAAGTGAAAAATCCTTGTCTTTGCAAACTTCCTCAGTACCTGTACACTCACCACAGTCTGCTGTCATTTTCTTAATTCCTTTTTTGTATAACGCTATTCATGACACTATCTACTACATTTTTTAGATATCTCCTCTTATAAAATCTTTAATTCAAGATCATATTCTTGAACAAAAAATTGATTTTCAACCGTTAATATATTAACTCTCATGAACTGGCTTTTTACTACATTCTTTTTAAGACTCAAATTATGCATACTATTGAAGTGTAAATAACTATTGCTCTGCGCTTCCTTTTTATACATTTTAATTTTCAATTTATCAACAGATTTATAAACAGTTAAATCTAAATAATTAATACCCTGCTTATTTATCTTATATAAAAACCTTAAATATTCAGTCACAGTAGTTAAATTCATAAAATCTATAAGCGTGTTTTCAGCACCCCCTCATAAAAAAAGTAATCTATAAAATGTTTGTAAAAAATCACATCCTTAAAATATTTGGACTTATAAATATACTCCTTTTTCCCAGGCAACCATAAAAATATTAGCATAGCTAGGGGGCATTACCACACCATTCACCTGTTGATACATTTCATAACCAAATACAAAGAAATTGTAAGATAACACTACATCTAAAATTTCTAGAAACAAACTAAATTTGTCTACCTGAAATTTTCTTAGATGCACACGATTCCCTATTTAATAATTCCAAATCTTCCATATTTGGAATAACAGCATATAATGAAACTATGTCAGCAGTTACCAAAATCATAGAACCCTCCAAATTTATATTTCTAGGCTTTTTTTTTTTAATTCAAAAGAATCTTTCACATACGATTCACTTTATGCACTACAGTCTATAAAAACGTATCAGCATAGACATTGCTTCTGTCTTAAACCCTTGACTTGCTACTATTGGTCTAAAAGTGGGCCTATCTAAACATTTATGAACTTTGTGTAGCCCAAAAAACCTACCCAAATTTGGGCTTCCAAATCCTAAAATATTCTGCTATCTTATCATTAATCCATCCTTCCAAAGCCCATTCTTCAATACATGAATCAATCATATTGTATGCCCTCTTTACTTGCACCCATTCAACTTTTCTATAATAATTAATATCATTCAACACCAATGTTAACTGTTCACAAGAGTAACTGTAATCCATCACCACTATCGCATTTACTTTGTCGGCCTTTGTTATATATAATGGCTTATTATTTTTCAGTTCACATAAAGTCTCTCTTTCACTCATTGTTAAATCATAAAATCTCACATTACTTTTACAATTTAGAAAATTCCTAGCCTCTGACTCAGGTCTTAAAAGAGGGATAAAAACATTTGGCTTCCTATACAGTTCTTGAATACCATGATCACTGTTCTTAAAATAACAATTCAAATTCAATTTCCTGACATAGTCCCTCAGTGAATTAATAGAAGAAATTAAATTGGCCCTAAATGAGGGCGTAACAGTCAAACCTTTGTTTAAAAGTCTTAAATGTGCATATGTTAAAATACTACTAGACAAATTAATCATTTTAAAGGAATCAGCAATAGTACCTTTCAAATGTGTTATCACTTCTTTCCTTTCCAAAATTTCTTGTACCCTGAAAACTGGTTTAAAGGATAATTTCTTTGCTGGTTTCTTTGTTGCAACAGCACAGTGATGTACTGGTTAATGCTGTCACCTCACAGCAAGAGGTTCTCCAGTTTGATTTCTGTCTGTGGTGCCTTCTGTATGGAGTCTGCATGTCCCCCTTGCCTTTGTGTGGGTTTCTCCGGGTGCTCTACTGTCCTCCCACATTACAAAGACATGCTTCTAGAGCATTTCTCCCTGGCCCTCCACTGAAAATTGATTCATTCCAAGTTGGACTTTCCTGGTAAACAAATGTTAAATAAAGAAATTGTTCATTTACATATCCCTTTCTCTTCCAAATTTGAAAACGTTCTCTTGCGCCACAATGTGGGTCCAGGTTCTCATCCCAGCCCCTTCATGTTGGTATACTTTGATGTTCCGAAAACCCATCTGCCTTACTTGGCAAGATCCCATCTACTGACTCTCCTTGCGGACGCCAATTATGATCCACAGGACACTTCACATGCTCTCTCACCTCTCGACTCTGTGCCGGATTACTTCTCATATGTTTAGCTGTTCTATTGATGACTGCTGTTTCACGCTCAAAATGGGCCAAGCAAAATGGACACCTTTCTCATAATCTTCTTGGTCCCATACTTTTTTAGCTTGTGTTTCTTTTGTATGTTATTCTTACTCTACAGTCTCTCATTTATTCTCTGGAACTTAACCTCAAAATTCTCTTCTGAGGTCAGTCCTTTCAATGTGTTATACACTATCACAACTGAATTGCTAGGATTAACCAAGTTTCTCTTATACTCATCTAACAGCAGCTGCACATATTTTAAACCAGTGCTTTCATTCACTGATTTCCAAGCTTCTATCAGCTCATTTGAAAGCCTGTCACCCGCTGGTACTCTCAAAACTTGGAGCCCTCTTGGAACTCTTTTTTTTTTTCCAACTATCAAGTAAGTTGTTATTTACATTATGTACAATATATGGGATCATGAGCGAGTCTGTAATAATAACTAGCTTATGTATTTAAGACATGGATACTAAGAAGTTTACGTCAAGAGCAAAGGTCACATGGTAAATCTCAACACCCATCTTGAGAAAACATCATAGAAGATGGTCGAAAACCCAATCATAATTCTTTGTAGTGCATGGATTTTTACCTGCTCCATGTAACACCATTTATGGAATAAAAGAGAAAGTGTAGAAGTACAAAGTGTTTTACCAGCTTTGAAAGTTTTAGTTCCATCAAATGTAATGCACCACACATTTCAACTTCTTTGCTTAAGAATTCTACAGTTGGGGACAAAGGATCAAAATCAGGGACAGTTTTCAAATATTATTCCAATACATTTAAAAAGCTGACAAAGAGCAACACATTTTACATCAAAATGCATTTTCTGAATAAGTAATAGTATGAAACTCTGCAGTCAGTCAGTGATACCAGATATTAACATGCAAAATCAGGACAGCTGAGAGCCGTGGACAGCTGACAGAAACAAAGTGCTGTAACTAATTACTTTAAAAGCAGATAGACAATTTGTTCTACCACACTTTCTGTTCTGTGAAACCATTAAAGTTTAGCATTGTGGGTTGCGTCAGGTCCAGTAAATGTGACAGAGTGAAGGTCTAACAGCTTTTAAAAGCTATTTTCACTTCTGTCTCTGTTTGCTGTCAGGCACTGTCCAATTTTAGTTAGCAGCAAAAGACCCAATCTTAAGAGCACTTGACTGTCCTTAAAAAGGTTTTGTTAGCATCTCTAAGCTTTAAGATTGAGTCACATGCTAAGGAAGCACTTAAGTTCATCTTTGTTCCAGTTTTGTAGCATAAACATGGTACTGCATGCAGTACACATTTCTTCAAATACAGAAGAAAACAGTAGTTTGGATGACATAAGAGAAGGGGACACGGTAGTGACTGTGACCTGCCAAAATCTATTTGTAGTAATGACAGCAGGGATGGGGGGCAGGAGATGGCTATAAATGTGGAGGAAAGATGCAAGAAAGAACAGAATCTGACATTTGTAAGGTGAAAGTGAAGATGTTAGTTAACTCCTCACTGCATTGGATGTGCACTGAGATTGTATCAGAATGTCTAAAAACTAGAGAAGAGGAATGATCTGTAGAGTAAAGCTTGAGTTGAATTTGGAGGCTGGGGGTAGAATGAAGGTGATAAATAAGGCTACAGGGTGTGGATCTTCCTAACAGTCCACAGGTCAGGAAAAGTAATAAGTTAGGTTGATTAGTTTATAGACTAAGATTGCGACAGTTTGCTGAACCATTAAAGTTGTTATTGAAGGCTTTCATAATGACAGGGAGACCATATTCTAATTGAATCCCAGCCCTTAAGGCAAAATAACATACCCAACACACTAGTAATAGGTGACTCTATAGTCAGGCACACTGACATCCCACTCACTAGGCTGAACAAGGAGAAGGTTACTGTTAGCTGCCTGTCGGGTGCCAGGATCCGCCACATAACACAAGCACTCAGGTCACTCCAGAACAAGTACAAATATGACTCTGTCATTGTCCATGTTGGTGTGAATGACCTGAGTCATATCTTCCTGGACTACGTGAAAAGAGACATGGAAGAGCTCTCTGATCACGTAGCTCAGGCCAGTATAACCCTGACCTTGAGTAGCATCCTGCCCTCACTAAGAATGATACGGTATAGAGAAAAAATTATCAGTTTCAACAATTGGCTAAGCTTCTGGTGTCACTCAAAGGGGATCCAGTGTCTGTCAGCCTGGGATGACATGCTCGACAAGCCACGCTGCTTCACTAGAGACGGCTTGCACCTGTCACCCTTAGACTTTCAAATACTGGCTAAGGCTCTTGCCACCCCCATAGTGCCTTTTTTAGGCAAGGCTCAAAAAATGAACCCACCGCCGTAAATAGCACAAGTAACAAAAAACTGAGGGTAATGCTACTCAATGCCAGAAGTCTAAACCTCAAAATGCACGCATTTAAGGCACTCGAGGCACTTCTCAGTATGGAGAAACTCGATATATGTGCAGTAACAAAAACCTGGTTTAAGGCTCCAGAGAGCGCCCCAGCACTACCAGGCTACAACTCATACCATACATTTCGACCATAAAACCCGGACTGAAATACAAAAGGCAGGGGTGTATCCATATTCATCAAGGATATGCACACCTCCAGGTTAGTGGCACAGCACAATGCTTCAGAGATCATCCACATGCAACTAACAATGGGCAAAATTACTATTTAAATTATAGCTTGCTACAGATCATCCACCATATCCCAGGACCCCCACTCTGCATTCCTGAAAACACTGGGAAACAAAGGTCCTACCAAACACCCTGATATTTGGTGATTTCATTTACCCAAACATTAACTGGGAGAATTACTCAAGTACAGACTCCCTTGCCCAACATTTCCTAGAATTTATAAACTCAAACACCCTGGATCAACTGGTAAACACCCCCACCAGAGGTTAGTGGCATATTGGACCTGGTCATCACCAACATGGGCGACTGGTGTTCCACACCGGACGTCAACCCCTCATTGATTAGATCTGACCATAAACTAATCACTCTGGATATCCACATTCCGCCACCACCCCCGGTCAAAGAAACCACCGTGAAAAACTTTTCAAAAGCAAACTTCACGTTACTTAAGGCTGAGGTGGAAAGTTTCAAAGCCCCCATGCTAAAGGATAATGCTGTCCAAGCTGCAAAATCCTTTACTAACTAATGCACTCTACGGGCACCTACAAGAATGCATGGATCATGCTATCCCAAACAAAACCAAGACTCACTCCTCCAAGAAAAGGAAACCAGTCTGATGGACCCTTGCCATAAACAAGCTATACAATAGGAGGAGGAAACTAGTACAGAAAAGAGTAAAATCCCAAGAAGGGAAGACATCCCTGATCAGTATCAGCAAGAAACTACATTCCCTCATAAAATCATCCAAGGCTAGCTTCCAAAGAAAAATTGCCATGGACTCCAAAGATATCCACAAGGCATTCTTTAGCTATGTCAAGAATCTAAGTGGCAATTCTCAGATCTGCTCAGAGTTGGTGCAGAATGGCACAAAATGCACTGAACCGACTGATATAGCCAACATCCTGGCAGACAGGTTCAGTGCAAACTTCACCCCTCTCTCACTCCCAAAAGGGCCCATAACTATACCAGAAGAATATAGTGCCCCTGAAATCACAGACACTCAGGTTAAAACAGCCCTCTCCAAAGCCAAAAACACAGCATCAATGGGACCAGATGGTGTCCCAGGCTGCATCCTACACGAGCTCAAAGTTGAACTAACCCCTCACCTAAACACACTGTTTAAACTCAGCCTCTCCACAGGCTATGTACCCACAGAGTGGCCACACAGCAATGGTTATTCTGCTCCACAAAGGTGGAGCCACAATGAACCCCGAGAACTATCGCCCTATAAGCCTGACTAGCTTGGCCTGCAAAGCTATGGAGCTCATCATTATGGATCTCATTAACAGAGACATTGGGAACCTCCATACACTGGACCCTACCCGGTTCGGCTTTGTTAAGGGCAAATCATGCCTCCTAAACCTGGTGGACTTTTTTGAGACAGTTACCAAGGCTATAGATGAAGGAAAGGTGGTCCACACAGCCTACCTAGACCTCACAAATGCCTTCGACACCATTCCCCACTCAGGTATTATAGACAAGCTCACCAGCCTGAACATAAACTCCTACGTCACGAGATAGGTTGCCAACTGGCTCACGGACAGAACCCACATGGTAAGAGTTGCAGGAGCTAGGTCTGACTCTAAATCAGTTACAACTGGCATTCCCCAGGGCTCAGTCCTAGGAACCCTCCTGTTCGGCATATACTTCTCAGAGGTACAGGCAAGCACAGGACGACTATGGGTGACCATGTTTGCAGACGACTGCAAACTAGGAGCTATAATTGACTCTCCGGCTGACACAGACATCCTCCAAAAGGATATCACTGAGACAGATACCTGGTGTCAAAACCATGGCCTCAAGCTAAATGCCAAAAAGTGCATAGTCATCCCCTTTGGAAAAAACAAAGTACCCACAAGCTATCACATAGGCGGTAGCCCCCTAAATACATTAGACGTAATAAGGGATCTGGGGACCCAAGTAGATAGTAACCTCTCCTTTGATAATCACATTGCCAAAGTGGTTAGAAAATCCTTCTATGTGGCCCACCTAATCACAAAAGGGTTTGCATCCAGATCGAAAGAGGTCATTGGGCCCCTCTACGCATCACTCATCAGACCCATCATAGAGTACAATGCCCCATTTGGGATGTACCTTACAAGACACCTGCAACTGGAAAGACCAGAAAAGTACCTCACCAAGAGGATCACTGGCCTCAAGCAGATGCCCTATGCAGCTCGACTGAAGAAACTCCAGCTGTACTCAGTTGCATACCGCCTACTCAGAGGTGATCTCTGCCTGACATACAAGGCCATGTCCAATCCAGAATTGATGGGCATGCTCCACCTAAAGAAAACCATATCCCCTCGAGCCACATGCTCCAGGGATCTAAACCTCACCACAACAATAAATAGGACGTGCTGGAGGGATAGATTCCTGTCCCAGAGACTTCCCATGCTCTGGAACAAGATTCCAATATACATTAGACAGAGCTCCTTGCTAACCCTCTTCAAGAGAAACCTTGACGAGTGAATGGGAAACAGAAAGTTTACCCCAGGGATCACTTCAATGGCTCTGCTGGACAGAGGTACAGGGAACTAATCTAAGGGGGTGGTGAAAGCCAACACATTCCGGCTAGGCTTATAAATCCCTTCCGGCAGATAGCCTAGTACCTACCTATGAAGTAGAAGGACTCCACTGCCTACAGCCATTATGCCTTCTGGAAAAGGGAAGTATAAAATTAGCTTACCACAGAAAAAAAAAATAGTTAGTTTGTAAACTGGGTAAGTGAATTTGCCAAAGGAACATTTTCAGAAATGTTCTAGACTAGATATAAAAATAAAATTCAGACACAAGACAAATAGTTCAAATGTACAGAACACAGCACCTCATGAAGATACACTGCTGCAAATGCAGAAATGTGTAAAATCCATAGCTCAAATGTAGAGATTACTATCATACAAGGAAAAAAATCACCAGTATAATACAGTAGCATGCATGTAACTTGTATTTATCAATCTATCTATAACACACTACTAGTGCAGTAGATGCATTTAAGCTTTTGTGAAAACCATGAATACGAATGTAGTAAAATAAAATAACATAGTAAGCATACAGAAAAAATCTAAGCTGGCAGGGAATGGGGAAAAAGGGTAAAAAAATGAAAACAAGAGTTTTACGTTAGAAAATCTAGGAGCAATAAAAACAGAGTTGTGCTAACTGAAATAAGAGGATCCACTAGGCTGTGTCCCTGAAACAGTTACATCTGTTTTCCTTAACTGAATGTAAATGTAGAATCTTCTTTCATCATCAGCCCTTTTTTCCTGTTTTCTGTGTGTCATGTCAAATGTCGCCATCTCTCTCAATTCAGTGCCACTCTCCAACCTACTTCAACACTGATGACTGACTATCACAAGTCTTCTCTCACATAATCCATTAACCTCTGTGCTGGGCACCCACATTTCCTTTTGCCTTCTTCCTGTCTGTCCTAAATCTTCTGCACCAGACTGTCCTCTGTTTTTCTGCACATATGCCCAAACCAACTTAATATGTTCTCTCTGACTTTCTTTGCATTTAAAGCTGCTTTGGCTTCTACTCTGATGCCCTCATTTCTTCATCTGTTACACAGTGTGCATCTTACCACACCATCTCAGGCACTTCATCTCCATCACCTCTAGCTTCAACTGCTTTGCCTTTTCTGCCCAGGTTTCTGCACCATACAGTAGTACTGGTCACACCACTGCTTTGTACACCTCACTTTTCAGCTTAAGTGATATTCTTCTGTCATATACTACACCTGACACACTGTGCCGGCTGGCTGAAGCCCCTCTGATTCTAACTTTGACCTCCTCATTCAGACTTCCCTTCTCCTCAACCACCTCTCCCAGTTACTTGAAGCTGTTAAACTGTTCCACTATTTTCCCTTCTATCTCAGTTTTCAGCATCTTCTAATTTCCTCCATTTGCTGCCATTGCAACAGTCTTATCTGCACTCCATTTAATTCCATGTGCCTTCATTTTGTACTCCATTCCCCTATCCTTTTGCAGAAGTTCTTGCGCAGAGTTTGCCTGTAATGCCACATCATCTGCATATAGCAACTTTGTTGCCTCTGTTCTGTTTGCTAATGTAGTTGATCACCAGTATGAACAGCAGTGGGCTCACAGCTGAACTCTCACTGGGAACCCCTCTATGATGATAAGGACAAAAGCACTCTAGTCAAACTAAATAAACAACTCAGAGGACAGATAAAGCCTAACAAAGCCAAATATGAGCTAAATTTGGTCTCCCAGGCCAAGGAAAACCACAAGGCATTCTTTAGCTATGTGCACAACCTCAAAGGCAGTACACAATTGTGTGCAGTGCTTGTTGTAAATGGAGCCACCTATACTGAGCCAGAAGATATAGCAAACTTACTTGTCGACAAATTCAGCTGCAATTTTACCCCTCTCTCCCCATCAACGTTCCCGCAGTAAATGCCATCAAATATAACCCCCTGCTATCACAAGGTAACAGGTCCTTAATGCTCTCTCTAAGGCCAAGAACACTGCATCAATGGGCCCAGACAATATCCCAAGATGCCTTCCAAATAGCATGAAACATGACCTATCAGGCCCTCTGAAATTGCTATTTAAATGTAGCCTCTAAACAGGCTTTGTGCCTCATGAATGGAGAACAGCAACAGTCATCCCTCTGCACAAAGGTGGGCCATCTACAGACCAAGGAAACTACAAACCCATAAGTCTCACTAGTCTTATATGCAAAGCCATGGAAAGAATTATCATGGAAATAATCACTGATGATATAGTAAACATCAAACACTGGACCCAGCCCAGTTTGATTTCATCAAAAGCAGGTCATGCCTACTCAACCTGGTGGACTTCTTTGAGAAGATCACCAAAGCAATGGGTGAGGGCAAAATGGTTCACACTGCCTTCCTTGACCTGGCCAATGCATTTGACATAATTCCCACTTGGGCATTGTTGACAAACTCAAGAGGTTAGGTACAAACCCTTATGTCACCCAGTGAATAGCCAACTGGCTCACAGACAGGCCCCAGTCAAAAGTGGAGTTCCTCAGGGATTGGTCCTTGGACCATTTCTTTTTGACATTTACTTCTCTGAAGTCAAAGCCAATGTCAATGGCCTCTGGCTGACTAAATTTGCAGATGATTGCAAATTAAGAGTTGTCATTGAATCCCACACTGACACAGACAAACAACTGGTGTCAGAGCCATGGAATAAAACTAAATGCCAAGAAATGCATAACAGTATCTTATCAGGAAGTCATCTACCCCCAGTAACTATCATATTGACAACACACCCCTTTGAGCTAACTCAGTAGTCAGGGACTCAGGGATACACATAGACAGTAATCTAGCCTTTGACCATCACGTATCTACAGTAGTGAGGAAATCATTATATGTTGTGGAACATATAAGTAAAGGTAGGGCATCCAAGTCCAAGGAAGTCACCGTTCCACTATATTCACCACACCTATCATTGAGTACAGTGCCCCCTTTGGTATGTACCTAGCTAGGCATATCCAACAATTGGCATATCCACGGAGGTTCCTCACTAAAAGAATACAGGGAGTAATTAAAATGCCCTATGCGGACTGCCTCAAGACCCTATCTCTGTATTCTGTTTTCTAAAGGCTGTTGAGGGGAGATCTATGCCTGATATACAGGGCATTATTAGATCCCCACTCTGATGGACCTCATGCATATCCACAAAACAAACAGCACCACAATTACTCATTCTAAAGACTTAAACCTTGCCTGTAGGACCTACTGGAGAGATAGATATGTATCCCAGAGACTACCCCCATCTCGGGAACAGGCTCCATGTCCATGGAAAGTAGAGTTCCTCCCTAACCCAATTCAGCTGCAACTTGGACAACTGGATGGGTAACAGGAAATTTATCCATGGTTTGGCACCTGTGTCCCTAATGGACACAGGCAGCCTGTAAATGGTTCATCTCCTCGGCCCCTGGTTGTAAATGTTCCATTTCTCAAGCCCCTGCATACACTTATCAAGGGTACCAGAACTTGTAAGAAATGTGGGATGCATGGCTGGGCTTAAAAAGGCCCTTGTGGTCATTAGTCTGGGAAACAACTATGAGCTTGAATACTGCTTGGACTTTTGTCATCGGGTCCTTGTACACAGAGTACCAATGTTTCTAGGAATTCGCACCACCACAGATCTTTCCAAATGAACTTTCTTGGGACCTTGCCATATGCTTTCTCTAAGTCTAGGAAGGCCCAGTTGGACTCTCTCGCATCTCTAGGCATGTCTCAACTATATGTTTTACTGTAAATATAAGGTCAGGTGTACAGCATCTTGATAGGAACCTGAACTGCTCATCACCCATCTTACTTTCTACTACTCTGCATATACATTTATCAATCACCCTCTCCAGAACTTTCAAGCAGTGGGACAGGGGTTTGAGATCTCTATACTGACTACAGCTATGAATGTCCCCTTTGTTTCTGAACACTGGCACTTGTATGCTTATTCTCCAGTGATCTTAGATAAGACTATCTCCATACTGCTATGAGTACCCCCAGGAACCATTTCTCCCATCTCTCATCCAACATCTTTATCATATCTGCTATGACTTCAACTGAGCCTTCTGCTTTCCTTTACTTAATTTTCCTTTGTGCTATTCTTATTTCTTCTATGGTGGGTTCCTCCTCTTCTTTCACTGTAGGCTGTGCCTGGGGCAGTACAGCTTCTGCGGGGTTTCCTTCATTCAGAAGCTGTTGGAAGTGCTCCTTCTATCTGCCTTCAATTTCCTGTGGAATAGTGACCAGGTTGTTGCTGGAATTCCTTATGAAGGATGTCTATCTTTTTTTATCTTTGACTTGCAACTTGACAGAGTTCCTTTGTGTCATCTACAGAGTCACTTTCCAGAAGGTGGTAGAGTGCCCCTGATACCTTGTTCTTTGCTATTGCAACTCCTGTCTTAGCATCTCTGTTAACCAACCAGTATTTTTTCCTTGCCTGATATGTACCACTTTTTCCTGCAGTTGTTCTTTCTTTTGATGAGCTGGACTTCTGCATTCCACCACCAGCTTTCCATATGCACCTTATTTCAATACCTAGTTCGGCCACATATCCGTTCTAGAATTCTCACATATGTTGTTTCTGAGGCATTGCCATTACTCCAACTCCACCATTTTCCTCTTCTTCGTCAGGTGCTAGAGCTGTGAGTATTTCCTTGAAATCTAGTGCTTTCTCTCCAGTCAGCTACCAGGTCTCGGTTGACCTTAGAGTCTTCTCTGATCACTATTTGCAGCTGATTATGGTAACCAGTGATTTATGCTGTGAGCTGACTGTTTCACTGGGGATGACTTTGCAATCAGTGATTCTACCTCAGTGCCCTTTCCTTACTAGCAGGAATTCTGCTTGAGTTGCATATTGGCCACTCCTGCATGTGATCTTCTGACAGTCTCTCTTGCTGAACCATGTGTTAGCCACCATCAAGTCTAGAATGGCCTTTCCTTCTTTATTCCTGCTGCCCCACCTATGTGGTCCCATTGTAGGTCATGTAACTGCGATCTGAATGTATTCTGTTCCTTACCATCACAACCTTGCTGGGGCATAGGCTGAGATTATGAACAGTGCCCTAACCTTATAATGGAGTCCGATTGCCATGAGTCTGCCACTAATTCTGATGATATCCATCACTGTCTTCTGAGGCCTCTTCCATACTACGGTTCGCACATCATGTCTAGTCTCTCCTCCCTGAGTAGTAGACTTTGGATCCCAAGTGGTTTGCTGCACTGCCCTTTCATCTTTTCCTCCTGGATACAATCCAGTGCAGACTTCTTGAATGATGTAATATTAATGATTTGCCTCATGTCGTGAGGAAAAGAGTTCCAGCAGGTAGAGACTATTTTTGAGAAGGATCTTTCACATGTGGCAAGGGTAAGGGGGGGGGGGGCTTTTCAGTTGAATACAGTCTGAGTTATGGAGGGAGAAGAAAGGCATTTTACAGTCAATTTATTGAGAATAGGTAGACAGTATTTTAAATAGAGCAGTTTGAAGGTAAGTGTGTTAAGGAGTACAGTAGCCCAGGTAGTGACAATAAGAATGTTTTCTTTATTTAGAGTAGCACAATTGTGTTCAACTTTGTTGGAAAGATGAAGATATCTAATTATTTGGTTTTCTGCAGTTCAAAGCTGAATAGTATTGTATGAAGAGCAAAGGGCTATGATGGGCAGGCCATATTCTAGTTTGAGAAGCAATGCATTTATTGATGTGGAACGCTTTGATTCACGAGTTATCAGATTTCAGATTTACAATAATCTTGGGTCTTAGTGTATTTGTGAAAGTTGAGGTTTTGACCAAACAGGTGACCCAAATACTTTTGTTCTTTGACACAAGGAAGACGGTTACCTGCAGGATCAATGACAATAATATATTGTGACTGCAGGAGTGTTAGGTTTGGGTTGAATAGCATAGCTGAACTTCTGTACATTGTTTACAGTGAATTTATTTTTGTCAAGTCAGTTCTAAATATAAATTAAACCATTCGGAAGTTCATTTTTGCTCACACCACACCATTCGTATAGGTTCAAACCTCATCTAGTGCGATTGTAACAAGTGTATTATGTACACTGGGAAGCACAAGCCATGAAAGCAAGTGTGCAAGCACAGTAGCTAGAATCATGGGTGTGCAGAAGCAACCATTCATAATTAGTCTAGCATAGCTGCCACAACACTGATTTCTAACTAGTAGCTAGTGTTATGAGCATAAAAAATATCAATTGCCACTGGATAATGGCTGCAGTCCCCAGCTCTAAGTATGCTAATGTCCTAAAATGCTGCCAGTCAGGAGAAGTATACAAGTCTCTAATGGTCAATATGAGCAATGTGGAACAACAAATTATAATTATTAACTAGCTAACTAAATAAAATAACTATGTCTGTCTAGTCAGTGGGTGAAATATAGAAGATAACTAGCACTGTATCAAATGAAAAATGCACTCTCTGGACAGACCGAACACTCTGTTCACCGAAAAGGGGACTTATCTACCAACTGGTCTGTCCAGTTGCTCATATATCACTTTGACAATGTGCAACAGTCAGCCAGTATGTCTGTCCTTAGCTGATTTACTCCATTATGTTTATATGCTTTTGTGAGTAAGCATTTCAATCCAATTCAGGTGTGACTGCAAGAAATAAAAAAAAAAAAATCCTTCTCTTTCTACTAAATCCATTAACCAATTAAACCCAACACTATCTTACTATACAGAAAAGATGAGCCAATGTTATTTTATAATTTTAGCCAGCAAATTCTAGACCTCTTCTGTGTCTGCAATGCCTCCCAACTGCACTTACACACCAAGTTCCTAGGGTTTTTTCTGCTTTCTTGCAACTGTTAAAACCCATAGTAGCTGAAGATGTCAGCTTATCATTTTTTTCTGAAGTTCTTGTCCTGTTCCTCAGTAGCTTTATCATTTAGCCTGCTGTCACCAGAAATATCAAGATTCAGTGTAGTAAATATTGCCTACTCACTATGAAGGGTTAGCCATGCAACAGGATGTAGCTAGCAGGGCATAAAATACATAAACTATCTCTATAAACACTATCAGAAACATTTAGATACACACAATCAATTGCAAGGAAAGGAAAACATAACTGCAACATTCTTACCACTTGCTTTGGGTTTATACTACTTTAAACTATAGTAAAAACAAAGAACACTTTCAGTAATCTATAAGCTGTTTCTGAATGGTGGTAGGGAAACGCATCTCTCAGAAAAAGGATATGGGGGGTGGTTGTTAAGAATTTAGAATTTTCTACCTGTGCCTGCAAAACAAAACAGATGCCAAATGCTTCACGGGGAGGAATCCATCAAAAAGATCGAGCGACTGCTTTCTAATAGCCTACGTGCACCAAATTTATTGAACTGACAAGCACGTCTGTTGTGGAGAAATGGAATATTGTTGATGTCAAAGCAAAATATTACACTTTACAAAATACCACTTCAGGAGACTTCTAAACTGCTTAACAGCAAGAAGAATGCTCAGCTAACTGCTGCAAGGAGGAGGTCTGTCAAACACTTTCATCACGTTTCCTGAACTTTCTGATAACATTTTAAGGATATTATTAACTCAATACAGAAAGCCTGCAATTCATGTCAGGATTCCCTTGTTGTGTTCTATTCTTTCTTACTAGGCTACTCTCCATTCTCTGTGAATAGCCCTCTGTCTGGCTTGCCAAGAAGCTGCCAGCGGGCCCCACTTTTTACAAATGAATAGGCACAGTTTTGCAAGACGAAAACGGGGCTCTAATGTACCATGGACTGGCCACAAAGGAGTGCAGTAATTTGCCAACACTAATGATGCAACTCCATACTAACCAATGAAAACAGAATTTTAAACAGTTAAAGGTGCAGTATCCCTTTTTATGAAGCCTTCAGTGCCAAAGAGGGTGAGAACAAAAATCCTAGTTATAAAACAGTCAAATAATGATTTCACTTCACAATAAAAAACAACTGGAAATACCAGAAACCATTTGTATCTGACTAAAGATTTGTTTGTACCAAAGTATAAGGGAACATCATGTGCAGAATCCACAGGAGAGATATAATACAATTGTGAGTTCTCATACATATACACCCTCCCAGGGAGTCATGCTCTTTTAAGAAAAGAACAATTCAGTTCCACAGCATGTTGCCTTACAGGCTGAGGTTAGCTGAACTGTATTGCGATGATGTAATGTCCCACTTTCTCAATCAGCTGCCAGCCTTATTTACAAAGGCTAAGCAGTGAACGTAGACATATACTACTTTCAAGCAAGTCTCAAAGACTTATCTTTGAACACTCTTTAGATGGCAGTGCTCTGAATTTCTGTTCTACACATTGCGACAAGCTGGCTGCAGTTTATAAGTTATGCAAACAGAGAAAAGAAGTTAGAGTTCAGTGAAGCACATTGCTTTTCAGGCACAACTAATACAGCAACAGTCAGTGATAGCCAGGTATGCCACCTTATCTAGCCAAAAACTTACCTACTGCAGCATATTGCATTGATGGATTCTTGTTGAAAATCAACTCATTTTACAAAAAGTTAAAAAGGCACTGAAAATGAATGTCACATTTACCCATTTAGCCATGTGCATCATGTACATTCCATCATGTAAACTAGCTTACTTCATGGACATGCTAAAGCATAACTGAGAGTCACTCAGAAACAGCATATGTCATTCTACCAAGTGTCAAGTTAATTTTTCTGAAATATCTCCTTCTGCGTTTAGGTAACAGATAATTCGATTTTAACTCTAGAAAAGCAGAAATGGAGACTACTGAGGAGAATTACATGTCTAATGTTATCTGTGCAGACTATGAATCAATCGGAGTACACCTCCCTTCTCCATTTCAATTACCGATGCATACATACATACATGTATATGTATGTGTATATATATATATATATATATATATATCTATATATATATATATATATATATATACATACATACACACACACATATCTATACATATCTATATATGTATCTATATATATATATATATATATATATATATATATATATATAGATAGATATATATATATATATATATATATATATATATATATATATATATATATATATATATATATATATATATATATATGAGATCTGTACAGATCACCAACGACATTTTCTGCCGAATCAGAAATCACCGAGCATACATAACCGAAAGTGCTGTTCACCGAAGCAGCACTTTTGGTTATGTATG
Source organism: Protopterus annectens (assembly GCF_019279795.1). Classification (NCBI taxonomy): domain Eukaryota; kingdom Metazoa; phylum Chordata; order Ceratodontiformes; family Protopteridae; genus Protopterus; species Protopterus annectens. Next base: position 1,248,742,678 of record NC_056729.1, read on the forward strand.
TTGGTTGTGCCCGTCACATTATGTTGCGGTTAGCTTGCCCCCCTGCATAAAAGAAGATGTTTTTCTTCGAACGCACTTTAATGAAAACGCTTTTTCGGTGAAAGCGCTTTCGTTAAAGTGCATTCGGTTATTTTGGATTTTGTTCAATAGTCCTAGATTCATATATTTATATGCACACACAGATAACTCAAGGCATGTAACTGCTGCTTCTCAGTAACTTAACCCAGCCAGTGACCTCTGACACGTCAAGCTCCTTACATAATGCACTTGACATATATTACATAACACCATCTTCCACTTGTTCATTATGCAAGCTTGTCTTACATTAGCTTTGTAAGCAGACATGATATCCACTAACTAACCACTTGCCTGCTCCTTCTGTGGAGAAAGTACACAGCTGCATTCAGTTGAACATCAGCTGTCTTCCACACCAGGACTGCGCTGTCATGTAAGTACCACAGAACTGAATACATGATTCAGCATGTGTCTAATATGATGGCAAAGACAAAAACTCAAGTTATTTTCTTCCTACAGTGTTCAGTGAATAGTAGTTGATGGTCTATAAATAAGCTATGTCTTCCACCTCTTACCACAAAACAGAGATCACATAGCCAACTTCTGGGTGAGAGCTAATTTTATCAAGTGTGTGCTTGTGTTACCTGTATGCATACCTCTCAACCTCTTAGAGTAAAAAATCTGGACAAAGTCATAAATAATGGGGGGACAAAGAGCCCCAAATAGGGACTTTTTTTTAAAATATTGCTGTTATAAACTTAGAAAGTTGATAGAACAATAGGTGTTGCATTAGTGTGGATTTTTTGAAAGATATGAATTCTGGAAATCAAATCTATGCCATTATTTTCTGACTTCAGTCCTCAATGATTTGGCAGAAAATCAAAACTTTTATGAGGAGCAGACCAAAACATGAAGCAAAAATCTGGACATTCTACAGACATCTAGACAGTTGAGAGGTATGGGGCTCTATGCTAGATGTGCAGCCATTAATCATGCTATTTTCTGTTATACTTGATATAGTATACATTATATGTTTGTGCATGTGTGTGTGTGAGGTTTGCATATGGTCCATGCCTACAATAATGATATTAACTGATGCAGCTACTTTTTTAGCTATTTGGTTTCTGATGAGAAAGTTCCTAGGAAATATCTCATTTTGCAGAGTTGCCTCTTCTTTTACATATCTAAAGTCTCCCTTTTTTCTCATTACTACATAGCTCTCAACCTTCCATATCCGAAATATGGAACACTGCCTGTCACCATGCGCAACTACTGGACAAAATGTCAAACATGTGCTATCATTTTTCTAAACTTCATCTAGGAAGTTCACAGAATGGTCAGCATGTGTTACTTTAAACTTAAAGACCATTCTTTTGATGAATAACATAACTGAGTATAATTTACTATGGATATCAGTTACAAACTTTTGATTTCTTCTAATTGCTCAATCCTTGTTCATTGGTGTGCACTGTACATCTCTCAGTACTAAACGTTCACTTCAGCAACAAATTGAAGGATCATACTTTGTGTGTGTGTGTGTGTGTGTGTGTGTGTGTGTGTGTGTGTGTGTGTGTGATTTCACAAATGATATCTTCTGTTTCCCCATCACTCCCACTGCTTTTCTACTTCAAAAGTATGAGACTGCTGCTATGCATCTAGTCAACTGAGAAATCATGTATAAAATGCTGTCATTTGTTCTTCTGAATTGCACTTCTGTATTGGCCAGAGAACACTGGAAAAAGGTATCTGGAAATCTAAGCATCATAAAGATAAAATTATTAATAAAACGGAAAAAAATATATATATTTTCTGTTGGAGACCCCAAACCTCCATACTGCATTAAAAGTTCAGTATCTTTCAGTAAGTACATATTAGTAGTTCTAAAATCACTTATTACTTTCTGAAAATATTGTGCAGTGCCAAAAATGTTGTTCTTTTTATCATTAATCACTCTGTTATGATTTCCAGGAGGGGTCTGAGCTGGTTAGCAACCATGAGAATGGATTTTTTTAAAGGTACAAACAATTGCCAAGACTGTTTACATAAATCATCATGTTTGGTTTGGTCGAACAAGAGTGAGAGTTGAAGAACAGTATAAAAAAATCAACTTATCTTTGGGAAACCTTCATCGCTAGAGAAGACAGAGGGACAGCATGGGTATGTACATAATTTGGCATTGCAGTTTGTGCAGTAGGCCAGAGATTATTCACTAAAACAGAATTCAGTATGAATATCATTTTTTTATTCTGTAACTTTATATACTGCAAAACTGATGTTAAAAAATAACAGTACAATTATGTTTATACTGAGTAAAATTAAGTCAAAGTCTAAGAAGTATCTAAATACAGAGTAAGATTAAGTCCAAGTCCTAAAAATATCTAACTACTACTGAAACAATGTTAGTCTGGGTTATTTTTTATATGTGCTTGAGATATTTTTCTACTCCAGGCTATCAGCCTGAGGAACACTACAGAATGGCATTGCTCTGTTTATCTCCATTCACTCAACACCTTCTGATAGTGACATGTTTTTAAGAAAGGCAAGCCACTTAGAAGACGAGGATCAGCTGACTGTGGAATATACTGTGGCACTGAAAAGCAGATATGGAAGCAGTAGTCTGTTGTTGAATAATAAAAATACATTCTAGGTTTTACAGGAGTACAGGAACTGCAAAGGGGCCATACCTCTATAAGGAACTTGGGGTACCATAGGAGAGAGCATTTAGTTTTGTTGTTCCAGGTTACATAATTTAATAATAAAATGTGTCAGCTGCATAAAAGAGAAGTGATGCACTGTCATCAGACTGCCATCACCAACAACAAAGAAACAAAAGATGATAGGGATAAGAGCAGTACAAAACCCTGAGGCACTCACAAGTTGATGGGCACAGAAGTGAGATATTCTACTCTTTACAGTCAATAAATGAGGAAGGTAGAGGCACCACATTAAAAAATGCAGCAATCTACTTTGAGTTATAAGCAAACTTCAAAGGAAGACCCAGTCTTGACATTTGACCCTATGTGACCTGCAAAGTATCATGGATCCATCATATCTGAAGTCTCACAAAACAATATGATAAACCCCTGCAGCCACTGCTGGCAGACCAGTTGAGTCAGTGCAAGGACAAGCTGTCACTAAATTATATAAACTAGAACAAGTGGACTCTAGGTTGCCAGGAGAAGTTGCCCTTGGACAGATACAGAAGCAATGTCTAGAAGGTTGTTTGAGTGCACATAAAGGAAAATCTGACTCTCCAACAATATAGGTATTGGGCTGTCACAATGATTTTGCTGATATGGGTAAATGTTAAATAAATGTTTAAGTCACTGGTCAGTTATCTAGTTTTAATTTTTAGTCATTGATCCCAAAATATGAGAAATTCAAACACAGGATGAAAGCTAATGAATATTAGATTTTCACCACTATCAATAAAGTTAACATGTGGTCACCTCCATCATGAGGGCTCGCTAAAGGAAAAACATTAACGGCTTTAGCCTTCCAGAGGGCAGATTCAACCTTGCAAACAAGAGCTGCTTATAGTCACATTGGTCTATGGATATACATGAGCATGGTACTCTGTGTTTGTACACCTTGCAACTGACAAAATATAAGCGTACAAATACATACGCTTTTGCAAAACACTTTTTCAGGCACTGACAATTTCACATAAAATGTGTACTTGTGTGAAGAAGAGCATTGTATAATGCAAACAGAAAAAGTATTCACTGAAACTGCCTTTTGAGTAGGAAAAGGGTATTTTATCACTTACTTTCATCACATCTTAGTAAATTTAACTCTTGCTATCCAGAAACATTTGACCTTAAACTGCATGAGGTCCTATGCATTTTCCCATTAATATCCTCGACCAGTAGAGCAAAATCGCTATGATTGCCTTAAAAATCAGCAAATGCTTTTCTATTTGCTACTGAATTTATTCTGATACAAAAGAAAAATCATGTCCAAAACTTAATTCCAGTTGAACTTCAGTTGCATTCTATTTTGGAATTCTTGACAGGTCAATGTTGTGCATTTGTAACATTCTCATAGATGAACTGTAAAATTATTGCTTTTGTCTAGACAAAGAGCTCTAGCTTTTACATATTATTTTCTGCCGAACAGAACGAGAGAAATCTAAAAATGCTAGTAAGTCAGTTTTGTTTGATAACTGATGAAATGAAATGCAATTTAAAACAAGCAATATCAGTGATAACTTTTTAATCTCGTCTTGGTCAACTAAAACTGGAATCTGAACACACAATAAAGCCGAGCAGGCGATGAATAATACTGTTTTTTGAGAACCCATGGGAGAAGCATAAAAGAAATGTCACAGCAGTTAGAACTAAAGACAAAGGAAGGAAACAGAAAAGGATTTCAGTTCTTACCGTTTCTGCATCACCAGCATATCATACTCAAGGTCATATATTCCGTGTCCGTGGTAACCCCTCCAACAGCCTGGTAGAGAAAGCGTTAAAAAAGCTCTTTTAGTCTCCTGACACACACAATGCAGAACTCAGCAGGATTGATTGAAGGCACTAACAAAGGACTTTCTCTTGATAAACAACCGGTTAAGTTTTAAACCATAAGCTTCCCTCCTGACCAGCCCTAAGAAAACAGTCCTGGAATGGACCTGTTCAGTGTGCCTGCCGCGCTCAAGGAAGCAAACAAAAATGTTGGGAGTCCCAACAGTGCTGGGCTGGCCAATACAAAGCAAGGAGAGTTTAATGATTATTAAGAGAAAGCTTGTACGTTGTACTGACTGTTCTGAGAAATACCTCATCATTATCTTTCTAAAACCACTAAGGTGTCTGCAGTTTGGATATTTATTATCTCCTCCATGACTTGAGATAAGAATAATGTAGCTATCCTTACCCCGAGTAATATATGAACACTTTTGGGCTACTTTGTCCTATAAGCTTTTATTGCAACTGTAAGCATCTCAGGAGTCCATACGTCTGAAACTGCAATAGCATGCATGCAAACAAGTATAATATAACTGATGCAATACATAAAGCTTAACAAAGGAAGTGCATCTTTAAATTCCTACAGACCCTTTACCCTAAAATCCACAGATGACCCCAAAACCAAGGTTACCAGACGAAGCTTTACAGCAACAATTCAGATTTGACAAAAACTTTTCTTACACAACAAATAAAAATGTTTAGAAAGTCACTGTGCTGCAGTAGCCAGGGGCTAGAGCAATGGTTTGATGACCTTGACATCAGTGGTTCAAACCTTTAGAGTCAACTATTTACTCTGCAGCCATGAGCAAATCAGTTATTTGACAATCTCTTTGTACAAACAACAGTGGAAATAGACCCTGCTGAGAATTAGGCACCACATTTCAATTTTAATGCCAACAGTAAAAAAAAATGTGAAACAACCAATAGTATTTAAAAGCATTTTACTGACTAAAGGATAACAACATTATAACAATATAGGGCACTACCACAGAAAAATGGAGGCTGAGTGATTAGTTTCAGTGACTAAAGAATGTAGGTTCACTGTGGTTCACAAAACAGAGAGCACATAAAATGTAACTAGAACTTATAAATCAAGCACATGGGGTACTTAGCTTTAACAGAAAGCCACTAATTGCAAAATGATTTGAAGAACTGCATTAATACACAAATGTAAAATAAATAACACATGCAAACTGGGGCAAGGGTCAGAAACACCTAAGTAGCTAAGATTTGTATGACACCACCAATAACACTGACAAAAGCAACTTGAATTGAAAATACAGGAGAAGAAGAAAACAAATCATAACTACAGTGAAAATACATTCTTGGACTTAACCCTGACTCCAGAAAAGTTTTTTTTTTTTTTTGTGAGCTGGAAAATGTTTGCAAACACATTGTATATGCATACTACATCAAAAGCACCACCTTTACAAGTTTTATTAACTGTCTATGACCAAATAAACACGAGCTTCTGTATTCAAGGGCAAATTGCTCTTGCTAAGTCATACAGACTGCAAATTATAGTTACAGGAATCAAACATGTCAACAAGAGTTCATTTGCAATTTAGTACTTCACACGTTAATCTATAGTGCTAGGCATAAACTAGGTGGACTGCACAGTACTTTGAAACCTGGAACACAAAACAGAAGCAAAACTGTTAAGTTTTCTAAGTAGCTCAAGTAATTTGTTCATGACTTGTACCCTGTTATATTACTAATTCATAGTGTTTCAGTCAGGGCTCATCAGGTCACACATACTGTAGTCATGTAACTTCTATCCAATCTACTTTCCATTATATGACTCTCCGTCCTGTCCAACACACATTTTTCTCTGTCCCTCACCCCATTCACTTACACACATTTTATTCTGCCTGCTCTTTGTATAAATTCTGTTGAGTAAAATATTAACGGACTCCAGCCTCTCAGCTGGACCTACAAGTCAACAAACAAACAAACAGAAAGTATAGTAAAATCTCTGAACCTACTTGACAGTCAAAGACAGCTCTGACTCTTTGTTTGTTTGTGTCTTTCGGCTTTTCCCGGTCAGGGGTAGCCACAGCGGAACTCTGATCCGCTAATGATTGGTAGTGGATTTTTATGTACCGGGTTACCAGCCCTGACGCACAACCTTCAACAAAGGCATGCCCCATTCACGTATGCCTCCACACAGAAGACGCTCTAGCTGGGAATCGAACGGGATAGCGTCTTGCTATGAGGCGACGACGCTACCGCAGCACCAAAGACAGCTCTGACTCTATTAGTTGTGAAAAGACAATTTGGACTGTATTAGTTGTATTGCCTTTGTGTTTGTGGGGTGTAAAAAACAGGTCATTGGTTGCCAGCTCACCCAGTTAGAAAAACAAAACATGCATGAAATATATTAAACAGCCATTAATAATCAGTAAGAAGTGGAGTCCCTGATGCATTTAGAATATGATTTTTTTTCATTTGCTTGCACACACACAGACACACACACACAATGTACTGTTTGTATGCAAGTGCTCCCTCTAACGATTCACTGAGGTATTTGTTCATCGATACCTTTATGCTTCATCAGTTCACATCCTTAAAAAGCCAGTGGTGTAAAACAATGCCAACACTTTCAGTAATGCTGCTTATAATGCTGAGCACAGACTTCAAAGCTGTCTGCTGATACACTGATGCAAGCAGCAGCAGCAATTTGCTTTAGATGTTAGTAACAGTACAGCCAGAACTTTAATCCATCATGGGAAGATATGGTATTATGTCACATCACAACTTCTTATCAGATCACACAAAACACTGCTTATGTTCACACAATGAGGAATCTGCTGTACAGTAATGGCATCTCTGAAATTTCCAGACCACACTGCATATGTTCTGCACCCATGGGTAGCTGGTCTTTCGTACTGTACTGCATCTTGCATTACTGCATTCCGCTCTATCGTGCAAAAGTTATTACATGCACACATATGCGCACCAAATCATGAAGACCAAATCTCATGTTAAATGAATACAAACACTCACTGCAAGCATTTTTGTAGAGAAGACAAATGCCCTTTCACCCATTTACTTTAATGTACAACTTCAGAAGTCACAAAAACTTTGTGTGAAAAAGGAATACTTTGACATTATTGTTTGTTCCCTGAGGCTGGCAAAGACCATAATATACAAATATTTTTAAATGTATATTTAATTTTACTTCTGTAGACAGCTGTAAATTACATGAAATTACAGCATCTCTGCTTCTATAAAACAACATCATAGTGCTTCATAATAAATTATAACTGATAAAGTGGAACATAAGATCAAGTAAAACTCCTGAATATATGCAAAGCTAGAGGCACCCAATTTCTAGTATCAGGTCTCCAGCATAGGACTTCAGTAATATCTCCATTCACTAATGTCATACAAAAATTACAGTTGTGTAAAATCTTACCATAACAGTACAGGTCCTTCTCTTCACTGTTGCAGTATTCCACATAGAAGGGATCTCCTTCCATGCTCGGCCAGTATGCAAAAGCCTAAAGATTTTGTATGCACCAGATCACATCACACTAATGCTCCCCACATGGAATGCAGGGCATAAAAGGGACATACAGACACATCTACCCAGAAGTGAACTGTCCCAGAAGAGAACAGCACACACACACAGTACTTCCAGATGCAGCTCTCTACACTTTGCATTATGTGCAATTTCCATTAAGAGCACACAAGAGAACACAATCAGTCCAGGGCTGGTTTCTCCCTCTTTCTCCAGATCCCCCATAAGACTCCCCACTGGCACAGCTATAGAGTTGAGATCTCAGCTGAGTGGCCAAGCCAAGAACTCCAGCACCCTCTCTTTCCAACCAATGCTTCGTGTCCCTCTTCGAGTAGCTGAGACACATGTACTTTGAGGTTTGATTTATACACAGACACAGAGACAGAGAGGCACACACACACACATGCACACACACACACACACACACACACACACACACACACACACACACACACACACACACACCTGAGAAAGGCTGGCACAGGTTTACTAGCAATGCTCCTTTCTGCCCAGACTATAAGATAGTTTTCACTGCCATTAGCCAGCTCCTTATCAGCTACTTTAAGGCCCATAACAAAGGTTGTCCAATCTTACTGTGTAATGTTACTATCAATACAAATGGCAGTTTGACCAAGAGCAAGGCTATTAAGAGTAGCCCACAGTGTCAATATGCAAGTACTTTCAGAACATAAATATGTCCACAGATCAGTCCACAATGAAAGGTTTAAATATACTTAATAATAAATATTAAAAGAACAAGAAAATACACAGTATATACTTACAGTTACATCAGAGTTCAAAATCACAAGAAATATTTAAAATAACATTGCAGGACAGTCTCAAAGAAAAACATCGAAGCTAAGCTTTGCTATATTCCTGACTGTAAGAGAATTACACTGTTCCCCAGGCTTACATAACAAGCAAGGCAGATGTGTGGTGAATGGGTCTTCCAGCTGATGTTGTCAGGGCAATGGACAAATACAGAATACAGTCTCTCACTAAGAGACTTACCAAAGTAATATCTCACATATTACTGCTGGGATAGCCTGCAGAATGACATCATTTCTTGTCACCTGAATTCAGTTCCCTAGACTGAAAACAACCACTGATGCCAGCAGGTAGCATTTAGCATCAACCTGTGAAAATAGGGTTCCTATTACAAGACTGAAGATGCATTCTTTTGAATATGTCTTGGTTGAACTGAAATGACTGAAAAGGCAAAATATCGAAGCAGCTTTTAAGCAAATTCTTTCCTTGGGAAAGAATTTGCTTGGCCGCTTCATTACTTTGCCATTTTCAGCACTGTAGTGCGATCTCGGAGTTAAGTAGGGGGAGTGTGGGGGGTATAGTGCAATTTTTTTTTTTTTTTGGGAACAGCGATTTTTTTTCCCTTGGAAAAAAAAATCGCTGTTCTGACAGTTCAACATTGTAAGCTTTCACTTACATAGGGTCGATTAATCACCATTCGCTTTTTTAAGCATTCGATGATGTAATATAGACCCTACAAATACATACATCGCAGATCTTTTGGCAAATGGTGGAAGTCATAAAATAATTTCTATTCCTCCAGATTTAAAGACAATACAAAAAACTTCAATAGTACAGACATTATGTCTCTTGCTGCAATGAAACAAAGTTAACATCTTTTTTTTTTTTATGTCCCAGTCATAAAGTAATTTAATTTCA